>NC_081758.1:35809878-36109878 GCF_963082965.1 Carassius carassius | reverse complement strand
ATCTCTGTCACGCTCTTAAAGGTTTAGTTCGCCCAATTTGCAAAATTATGTCATTAATAACTTACCCTCATGTTGTTCCAAACCCGTAAAACCTCTTAGTTTTTAGTCCCCCCATTGAAACTGTGTGTACGGTATACAGTCCATGTCCAGAAAGATAAGAAAAACATCATCAAAGTAGTCCATGTGACATCAGAGGGTCAGTTAGAATTTTTTGAAGCATCGAAAATACATTTTGGTCCAAAAATAGCAAAAACTACGACTTTATTCAGCATTGTCTTCTCTTCCGTGTCTGTTGTAAGACAGTTCAAAACAAAGCAGTTTGTCATATCGGTTCGCAAACATATCATTCGATGTAACCAGATCTTTTTGAACCAGTTCACCAAATCGAACTGAATAGTTTTAAACAGTTCGCGTCTCCAATACGCATTAATCCACAAATGACTTAAGCTGTTAACTTTTTTAATGTGGCTGACACTCCCTCTGAGTTCAAACAAACCAATATCCCGGAGTAATTCATTACTCAAACAGTACACTGACTGAACTGCTGCGAAGAGAGAACTGAAGATGAACACCGAGCCGAGCCAGATAATGACTCGTTTACGAGTCAAGAACCGTTTCTGTCAGACGTGTCCAATTCGAGAACCAAGGAGCTGATGATACTGTGCATGTGTGATTCAGCATGAAGCAGACTGACACACAGAGCGTCTGAACCAAACTGCTTGCAATCATCGCCAATGACGCCATTACGTCGAGCGCAAAAGAACCAGTGATCAGTTTATTGAATCGAACTGTCAGAAAGAACTACTGGTGATCCGAAAACCGATGCAACCGGTTCTTGACTTGTGAACGAGTCATTATCTGGCTCGGCTCAGTGTTCATCTCTCTTCACAGCAGTTCAGTCCGTGTACTGTTTGAGTACATGAATCGGATATGACAAACTGCTTTGTTTTGAACTGTCTTACAACAGACACGGAAGAGAAGACAATGCTGAATAAAGTCATAGTTTTTGCTATTTTTGGACCAAAATGTATTTTCGATGCTTCAAAAAATTCTAACTGACCCTCTGATGTCACATGGACTATTTTGATTATGTTTTTCTTACCTTTCTGGACATGGACAGTATACAGTACACACAGTTTCAATGGAGGGATCAATAGACTGAGAGATCTCAGACTAAATCTAAAATATCTTAAACTGTGTTCTGAAGATAAACGGAGGTCTTACTGGTTTGGAACGACATCAGGGTGAGTCATTAATGACATAATTTTCATTTTTGGGTGAACTATCCCTTTAATTATGAATGTGGACTGAGCAATCTCTCTCTCTTTCTCTCTCTCTCTCTTCCCTATTAAGATTCCATTCCTCCACTTCCACTTCCTCTTCCTCTCTTTCTCCTCCTCCTCACCTCTGTCTAATCCTCTGTTCTCCTCAGCTCCTTCTCTCAGGCCCGCAGGCTGATTACCCAGTTTTGGCAGCAAGTGTGAGTGAATTATTTAAATCTCTGTTAAGCCTGAGAACGTACATCGGTGTGAGAAATACTGTAGTTCACACACAAGGGTCGAGGTCAATTCTAATTTAAATTGCAAGTAAAATCCAATTCTAACCACATCAGCGGTAGACAATGAAACAGAAGGACTTCAGTGTTCTTAAGCATTGTAAATTGATGGGGATATAACTCAAGAAATGATGCACTATGAAATGTAAATTAAAATCCTGATACTTATATTAGGCACATTTTGGTTTTCAGTAAGGTTAAAACATTCACAATCATGTCCATGAAAATACAGTATATATAGATGTTTTTTTTTTAATACATTTTTGCCTTTATTTACTTGGTGTTGTGCAACTTAATTATTTAATATACAAATATTCCATCTCTCCATTAAAATGTCAATCTAAAATATAATGTGATTTATAATAATACATTTTGAACTGTTTTGTGTTTATATCTTGTAGGCAGATGGGAAAGACATAGAATGAGATCTATCAAAGCTCTGGATTTGCATGGAAATCATTATTCATGGCCTGTGTATTTAATTATGATCAACTACATAATTATTGAAAATATTTGAATTAGCTATTGAGGCGATATCTTTTTGTTGTTTGTTTGTTTTTTTACAACTCCACACTGCTTGAAATTTCATGTAAATTATCACGTGGTGCGTGTTTTAATATTGATTGTTATTTAACTATGTAATTTCTAACCAGCAGAAGGAGCAAGTGGAAAACCTAATATTATTATTATTATTATTATTATTATTATCATTATTATTATCATTATTATTATTGTTAATTGGTAGTAGTAGTCATCAGAGTTTTCACTTATGCACTTGAAAATTAACATGCTATTATTTGTTTAGTTAGAATGTATTAAATCTCAATTTAGGTACTCACTCTTATGAAAAAAAAAACGGACAAAGAAATACATGTCTTTATCCTATAGTTGCCCCTGACCTTTCTTTAAAATCCCTCACCCCATTGTCTTCTGCCTTCACTGAATTTCCATTTAAATTCATGAAATCTCCTACTAAGATATTGTAGTTACTGTGGGCTTTTCACTAAACAGCAGATGACTGCATTGTTTGACCATGTCTCTTCTATTAAATACAGAAAACTAGATGCTGACCATGGGGCTTGCACCTCAGGTGGTCTTGACTGTGACTAAAAAGGCCGTTGTGGGACTGGCAGAATTTGTGATGGGCTGTATTCACTCCATCTTCATAGAAATGACATGAAATGCATTTCTGGATTATAGGTAAGCAGACAAAATGATCTGAGCCCTGTAGCTGATTCAAAAAATGGTTCCCAGGAAGCCTGTGTTTCATGGGGCCATTCTTTTTGTCATTTCTGTGTCATATCTAGTCTGTCTGCCTTCTGGTGGATTTCATTTAAAACGTATAAAAAAAATTCTCAATAAGTATATATCTTTTTTAATTCACGGTTAGAAAACGGTTTTTCCAAAATACATTTTGAAATGTTTTTTTCATATAGGGATCCACTGCACTGGCTCCCTATCAAGCATCGTATAGATTTTAAAATATTGCTTATTACTTATAAAGCCCTGAATGGTTTAGCACCTCAGTATTTGAATGAGCTCCTTTTACATTATAATCCTCTACGTCCGCTACGTTCTCAAATCTCAGGCAATTTGATAATACCTAGAATATCAAAATCAACTGCGGGCAGCAGATCCTTTTCCTATTTGGCGCCTAAACTCTGGAATAACCTACTTAACATTGTTCGGGAGGCAGACACACTCTTGCAGTTTAAATCTAGATTAAAGACCCATCTCTTTAACCTGGCATACACATAACATACTAATATGCTTTTATTATCCAAATCCGTTAAAGGATTTTTAGGCTGCATTAATTAGGTAAACCGGAACCGGAAACACTTCCCATAACACCCTATGTACTTGCTACATCATTAGAAGAATGGCATCTACGCTAATATTTGTCTGTTTCGCTCTTGTTCCGAGGTCACCGTGGCCACCAGATCCAGTCTGTGTCCAGATCAGAGGGTCACTGCAGTCACCCGGATCCAGTACGTATCCAGACCAGATGGTGGATCAGCACCTAGAAAGGACCTCTACATCCCTTAAAGACAGCGGAGACCAGGACAACTAGAGCCCCAGATACAGATCCCCTGTAAAGACCTTGTCTCAAAGGAGCACCAGGACAAGACCACAGGAAACAGATGATTCTTCTGCACAATCTGACTTTGCTGCAGCCTGGAATTGAACTACTGGTTTCGTCTGGTCAGAGGAGAACTGGCCCCCCAACTGAGCCTTGTTTCTCCCAAGGTTTTTTTCTCCATTCTGTCACCGATGGAGTTTCGGTTCCTTGCCGCTGTCGCCTCTGGCTTGCTTAGTTGGGGACACTTCATCTACAGCGATATCGTTGACTTGATTGCAAATAAATGCACAGACACTATTTAATTGAACAGAGATGACATAACTGAATTCAATGATGAACTGCCTTTAACTATCATTTTTTCATTATTGACACTGTTTTCCTAATGAATGTTGTTCAGTTGCTTTGACGCAATGTATTTTGTTTAAAGCGCTATATAAATAAAGGTGACTTTGACTTTGACTTTGACTTTTTCCTGTATAATAAAGCCATATTGTCCAAAATTGACACAAATTTTGAATATACAGTAATTTATAATTTAAGATATTATACATATATATATGTGTGTGTGTGTGTGTGCGTGCACGTGTAGTCCCACTGTAATTAGGTTCATTCATCTTAAATTATGTTTTAAGTTACCTAATAAAACATTTTTTCAGTGCCAGAAAGTGCTTTTAAAGGGCAAAAGGTCACTTTGGATATGTAAGATGTTAGTCAGGGCTTTAACATCTGAATATCAAGTAATCTTTATACTCGGGCAATTATAACAGTACTGCCAACTAAAGAGCCACACATAACCACACAACACAGGGACAGAGATTTCATGGGGAAAAGAGCATTTATCCTCTCGTAGTCTGCTCTAATGGAGATTATTATTTTCATTTTCTATTTTTATTTTATTTTTAATTTATTTGAGAGAGAGCTAATACTACAATGTAAAATAAATGCCATCAGTCATATGCATAGACCTGTCCGTGTCTTCCACATTTAGAGCTGAAAACAAGAGCTTTTCTACCTTTAGAGCTGAAAGCAAGAGCTTTTCTACCTTTCACTCAAGAGGTCTGCCAACCCAGGCTGTGTAAATTGGCCTATTCTGAGACCCAGAGAAAAGAGGTTGTGACAGTTCATTGGGAATTTCATTTTTCTGGGTTGTGGAGTGAGCTATATATAACACCCATATTTTTTACCATCCTGACACCTTTGCATCATGTGGAAGCCTTTTTCTCACAGTCTTATGGAATTCAACCCCAGGCCAAAACCAACTCTTCTATTGTGTGCTTTTCATCACCTACTAATGCAATAAATGCTTATTTAAACAGCCAATATAATGTGTGATTATGACAGCTTAATGGAGGAAAAATAGACCAAGGATCAGAGTTATATAAAGAAATACCTTCTGCATTAGCACAGGTTCATCCTGGGCAACTGTCTTGGCCTGTTTAAAAGGGTGAGGTATACCGAGGGCATGATTTAAATGGAGATGTCTGAAGGAAGGCATTGTATTTGAATCATAAAACCTGCACTGCATTTTATGCATGAGAGACTTTTTATCTACAGAACGTGCTGCACTGTTTTAGTGAGCAATAAAGATATAAAATAACTGTCACAGTGTCTGGGTTGTGTCCCTGGGTTTCCACTAGATGTCCCCCTTTCTCACGGTGTCTGTCACCTTATCACTTCCTGTTCCCTTATTTGGTCACCTTCCTCCTTGTTAGTAATTGATTGTTCCCCACCTGTCTCCTGTTCCCTCATTATCCTTCTGTGTATTTATACCCGGTCTGTCTGAGTCTGTGTTACGGAGTCCTTGTTTAATGTCCTATAGTTATTCATGTCCGTCGCTTCTTGCCTTGCTTTGCCTTGTCTTCGTGTCTTGTTTATGTTCGATATTCTGGTTTTGACCCTGCCTGGACTGTTTACCCCTTTGGTTTACCCTTTTATTAAAGACGTACTCGCAATTGGTTCTCTCTCCTGTGATTTCCGTAACACCGATCGTGACAGAAGGACTCCGTCACACTAGGAACCAGCGGTATGTCATTTTTCCGTTCCCCAGCCAAGATGGCGGAGCGGCGAACCAAGTACCTTCGGTTGATCGCCCTCCGCCAAGAGGGCAATGAAGTGGGTGCCCTGGCTCAGGTGTTCTGGTCCCTGGCCGAGGGCATGGGCTACAACGATGCGGCCCTCAAGGACTATTTCAGTGGCGGGCTGGATGATCCAGTGTCTCATGAGGAGATGGCGCAGTTAGAGACACTGGAATTCTGGGAATTCGTGCGCTACCTGCAGCATCGGCTTCGGTGGGATGCCCCAGCCACTTCGGTCTCTTCCGGCGGGATGGTCGTCAGCCCAGCACCACTGCCCAGGATGGCAACCAGCCAAGTGCCACAACCCAAGATGGCCACCAGTCCAGCACCACTGCCCAGGATGGCTAACAGCCAAGTGCCACAGCACAAGATGGCCGCTAACCCAGCGCCAATGCCCAAATTGGCCACTTTTCCAGCGCCACAGCCCAAGATGGCCGCCAGCCCAGCGCCAATGCCCAAATTGGCCACCGGTTCAGCGCCACAGCCCAAATTGGCCACCGGTCCAGCACCACAGCACAAGGTGGCCGCTAACCCAGCGCCAATGCCCAAATTGGCCACCGTTCCAGCACCACAGCCCAAGATGGCCGCCAGCCCAGCGCCAATACCCAAATTGGCCACCGGTTCAGCTCCACAACCCAAGATGGCCGTCAGCCTAGCGCCACAGCACCAGATGGCCGTCAGCCTAGCGCCACAGCACAAGATGGCCGTCAGTCCAGCGCCACAGCACAAGATGGCCGCTAACCCAGCGCCAATGCCCAGATTGGCCACCGGTCCAGCGCCACAGTACAGGATGGCCGCCAGCCCAGCGCCAATGCCCAAATTGGCCACCGGTTCAGCGCCACAGTACAAGATGGCCGCCAGCCCAGCACCACAGTACAAGAGGGCCGCCTGTCCAGAGTCATGGCCCAAGATGGCTGCTTGCCCAGCGCCGTTGCACAGGATGAGAGTCTCAGTTGACCCTCCGGAGTCGAGTCAGGTGCCAGTTGACCCTCCGGAGTCGAGTCAGGTGCCAGTTGACCCTCCGGAGTCGAGTCAGGTGCCAGTTGACCCTCCGGAGTCGAGTCAGGTGCCAGTTGACCCTCCGGAGTCGAGTCAGGTGCCAGTTGACCCTCCGGAGTCGAGTCAGGTGCCAGTTGACCCTCCGGAGTCGAGTCAGGTGCCAGTTGACCCTCCGGAGTCGAGTCAGGTGCCAGTTGACCCTCCGGAATCGAGTCAGGTGCCAGTTGACCCTCCGGAATCGAGTCAGGTGCCAGTTGACCCTCCGGAATCGAGTCAGGTGCCAGTTGACCCTCCGGAGTCGAGTCAGGTGCCAGTTGACCCTCCGGAGTCGAGTCAGGTGCCAGTTGACCCTCCGGAATCGAGTCAGGTGCCAGTTGACCCTCCGGAATCGAGTCAGGTGCCAGTTGACCCTCCGGAATCGAGTCAGGTGCCAGTTGACCCTCCGGAATCGAGTCAGGTGCCAGTGAACTCTCCAGAGTCGAGTCAGGTGCCAGTGAACTCTCCAGAGTCAGGGCTAGTCACCGCTGATCCTCCAGAGTCAGGGCTAGTCACCGCTGATCCTCCAGAGTCAGGGCTAGTCACCGCTGATCCTCCAGAGTCAGGGCTAGTCACCGCTGATCCTCCAGAGTCAGGGCTAGTCACCGCTGATCCTCCAGAGTCAGGGCTAGTCACCGCTGATCCTCCAGAGTCAGGGCTAGTCACCGCGGATCCTCCAGAGTCAGGGCTAGTCACCGCGGATCCTCCAGAGTCAGGGCTAGTCACCGCGGATCCTCCAGAGTCAGGGCTAGTCACCGCGGATCCTCCAGAGTCAGGGCTAGTCACCGCGGATCCTCCAGAGTCAGGGCTAGTCACCGCGGATCCTCCAGAGTCAGGGCTAGTCACCGCTGATCCTCCAGAGTCAGGGCTAGTCACCGCTGATCCTCCTGAGTCAGGGCTAGTCACCGCTGATCCACCTGAGTCAGGGCTAGTCACCGCGGATCCTCCTGAGTCAGGGCTAGTCACCGCGGATCCTCCTGAGTCAGGGCTAGTCACCGCGGATCCTCCTGAGTCAGGGCTAGTCACCGCGGATCCTCCAGAGACTAGGCTGGTCACCGTTGACCTTTCAGAGTCAAGTCAAGTCACCGGTGGTCTTCAAGGACTGAGTCAAGTCACCGGTGGTCTTCAAGGACTGAGTCAAGTCACCGGTGGTCTTCAAGGACTGAGTCAAGTCACCGGTGGTCTTCAAGGACTGAGTCAAGTCACCGGTGGTCTTCAAGGACTGAGTCAAGTCACCTCTGATCTTCAAGGACTGAGTCAAGTCACCTCTGATCTTCAAGGACTGAGTCAAGTCACCTCTGATCTTCAAGGACTGAGTCAAGTCACCTCTGATCTTCAAGGACTGAGTCAAGTCACCAATGATCTTCATGAGCAAATGCAAGTCACCAATGATCTTCATGAGCAGTGTCAGGCCAGCACCAATCTTCTGGAGTCCAGTAAGGACACCAGGGGATTACCAGAGTTTCGTTGTCCCATTGATCCAGCCGCACGGAGGTCTGCTCCGCCTTGGGGGGCTCTGGTCCTGACCACATGGCTGTGGTGGTCTTCTGCTCCGCCCTGGGGGCCTTCCGCCCTGACCACACGGTTGTGGGGGTCTTCCGCTCCGCCCTGGAGGACTCTGGCTTTGTCCACAAGGACGTGGTGGTCTTCTGCTCCGCCCTGGGGGGCTTCCGTCCTGACCTCACGGTTGTGGTGGTCTTCTGCTCCGCCCTGGGGGACTCCAGTCTCCACCACACGGACGGTGTGGTCTTCTGCCCCGCCCTGGAGGGGCTTCATGTTGTTTTTTGTTTTTGTGTTCACTCCTGTCCCTGTTCCTCTCTGTGAGCCTGGCCCTCCGTCCCTCCCCCTGAACCTCCTCCGGTCCTCCTCCCTCCTGGTCTCTCTGTTTTGTGTCTACACTTCTGGTATCTGTTCCCCATGATTTTTTTTTTCTGGCCCTCCGTCCCTCCCCCTGAGCCTCCACCTGTCCGCCTCCCTCCTGGTCTCTGTTGTGGAGCGTCTGGGAGCCGCTCCGTAGAGGGGGGGTACTGTCACAGTGTCTGGGTTGTGTCCCTGGGTTTCCACTAGATGTCCCCCTTTCTCACGGTGTCTGTCACCTTATCACTTCCTGTTCCCTTATTTGGTCACCTTGTCCTTGTTAGTAATTGATTTTTCCCCACCTGTCTCCTGTTCCCTCATTATCCTTCTGTGTATTTATACCCGGTCTGTCTGACAAGGCTTTGCCTTGTCTTCGTGTCTTGTTTATGTTCGATATTCTGGTTTTGACCCTGCCTGGACTGTTTACCCCTTTGGTTTACCCTTTTATTAAAGACGTACTCGCAATTGGTTCTCTCTCCTGTGTTTTCCGTAACACCGATCGTGACAATAACAATCTGGTTGCTGTCGTTGGCCCCAGCTGCTTCAAGTTTAAAACAGCTCTTAAAACTGTTGTCAAGGAAATAAATACTAAATATAAATATATAAATAAATAATTTGACTGTATTTTGAAATTTAAAATGTACATGTATAACCAACCCCATATCTGCATATACTTTATCAAACTTATAAGAAAAAGAATCACAGCAGGTTAGATGTCAGTGATGCCAAATGCAGCCAATGCATGTCTTGTAACAGCTGCAACACAGCAAGATTGAATAAGCAGAAACTTTAATGAGATATGAGATTTTTTTCGGTGAATACATTTTGATCTGTTTAATCTATTTTATGGATTCAAAACATGGATTATTAATGTTGCCTTTTTTGTTCTTGGTCAATAGAATATATTTTGTTTCCATTCTTCAAAACTCATCACATCTACTTAAGTGCTCCATGGAAGAAAAAAAAAGTCTTTGGAGGTTTGGAATGACAGGAAGGTGGATACATGACAGAATATTCATCTTTGGGTGAGTTATAACTGTAATTAGTTTTTAACAGATTGTCAGGGAAAGCATAGCTTTTAGTTGACAGGTTTGACTTGTTTCAGAACATAGCAAAGCATGTTTTTATAGTGCAATATATATATATATTTTTTTAAATAACATTTGGAAATCATTTTTGGAAAATGTTCAGTGTTGACGATAAATACCATCCATTTGTCATGCTCCAAGACTGAACCTGACCAGTATACAAGCATTTTCCCATAGGCTTCTAATCTGTTGTTAAGTTGTTTTCTCAGAATTCTGAGCTCTCAGTAAAACTGTTCTACATCAGACGGTAGAGCACTTAACCTAATGATGCATATCAGCTTTTTGTGAAATACCGCTGGAAAAACACCACTAAGACACTTGTGTGATATTCACCGAACCAGCTTCACTCACAGGCCAGTCAGTCTCAGTCTATTCGTTCAGCTCTGTGTGTTTCAGAGAAGAGGGATGTAGGCTATCCGTTTCTCCAGAGAGGTCTAGTTGAGCTGTCTGGAAATTGGCTTGTTCTGCTGACCTTTCGTTTTGATTAATGCGCCTGTGCTGCCCCACTTCATTGGTGGTTAAAACTCCTCGACCGCAAAGCAGGGATATGATGGGCTTCCTCCCGTTGGCCCTGCCTCATACTGAGGGACCTGGTATTCATCTAATGCAGTTATGTTAGAATGGTTAGTCTAAAAAACTCACTGGAAAGCACCATGCTAACAATAACCACTTTTTATCTCCTCTTTATTGTAAAACGCTAAGTGCTTTTTTCACAGATACAACAAATGATTAAAAGAAGTGTGCGGAACATCTGTTAAAAGGCACAATGATTTGGGCTAGTGTGTAAGAGGATTTGTGGGAAAAAATAAAGGGTTTAAACATCTGATTAACAGCTGTGTCTGATTCAAAGTGCTCTGAGGAATATTCCTCATTCCTGGATAATCCTGTTGATCTGACCCTGATTACGTGAACTATTTACAGATCTCACAAGGCAGCACTGTATTGATATTCTGTCTAGGGGTTTGTTGTAATGCAGTGTTACCCCCCCCCCCATAGATGTATCACAGATATATATAAAATGATTAACTTTTGAAGCTGGCTTGAAATGGAAAGATGAGTCTTGTAGAGGTCAGGTAAAATGGCATGATTGGATCAGAAAGTGCTTTTTTCCCCATGTTTGGGTCTGAGTCTGGATGGTGCATTATTTTCAAATGTGATAGAGCATTAATCTTGTAGCTCCACTCGCAGATCATTTCCTTTACGAACTGTTGTGAAATGTAAAACAACCGAAGTAATAAAGTGTTGCCCATATTCATGTTCAATGGATTTGGATAAAATGGGAAAAACATGCAAGAACCAAAATAATATCATTTTGCAACATTGTTTGCGAAACATTTTTTTCCAATCCAATACTTTTCCAATATTTTCTAAATGTATCTCATTGTGAACAATTCATCCATGCATTTTTCTTTTTATTTGTTTTGACCACATCATTTTTAATCAAAATGTCATAAGATTTCTCCCTGGTGACGTTCAACTCCACACCTTTCTTACAATCAACCTATAGTTCTCATTCTGAATCAACAACCAAAACATAGAGCCAAGTCCCTGCCCTACCTTTTTTTTCTTGTCCAATAATCTGTTTCACTCATATGTACAGAATGTCGCAATACAGAAGAAAAATCTGCCGCTATCCATTTCATTTTTACTTTAATATTGACTGAACAAAATGGGTATTCCCATTTTTTAATCAGCGATTACAGGTTTTTAAATGAGCAATTTAACGTTTTTATCCTGTTCAGATTATTATAATCTTTTGACAGCCCTAATACTTGTTTTACAGTTTTTTTTTTTGTTTTTTTTTTGTAGGTTTAACAAGGCTAAATCTTTCAAAGGACACCTGAAACCTAGGAGTATCGATAAAACTTCAATAGTAAGACTTGGGACCAATTCTCACTATTAACTAGTTGATTCTTAACATGCAAATTACTAGCATATTGGCTGTTTATTAGTACTTATAAAGCATATATCAATGCTTATTCTGCATGACCATATTCTAGATCCCTTAACCCTACCCCATACCTAAACAAAACAACTACCTTACTAACTATTAATAAACAGCAAATTAGGAATTTCTTGACACAAAAGTCATAGTTAATAGTTAGTTAACAGTGGGAATTAGACAGTTTAAATAGAATTCAACTAATTCAGCCCAAACTGCCTGATGTATAAACTTCATTCAGTCATGGCCTAATGGTTTGAGAGTCCGTCTTGTAACCCAAAGGTTGCAGTGACTGTAGGTGGAAGAGTGAATGCCGCAGCAAATATGGCTGCCCACTGCTCCGGGTGTGTGTGTGTGTGTGTGTGTGTGTGTGTGTGTGTGTGTGTGTGTGTGTGTGTGTGTGTGTGTGTGTGTGTGTGTGTGTGTGTGTGTGTGTGTGTGTGTGTGTGTGTGTGTGTGTGTGTGTGTGTGTGTGTGTGTGTGTGTGTGTGTGTGTGTGTGTGTGTGTGTGTGTGTGTGTGTGTGTGTGTGTGTGTGTGTGTGTGTGTGTGTGTGTGTGTTCACTACTCACTGCTGTGTGTGTGCACTTGGATGGGTTAAATGCAGAGAACAAATTCGAGTATGGGACACCTTCACCTCATTCAAGATCATTATAACAGACCAGGTAAGCTACAGTTGTGGTCCAAATTTTACATATACTCTGCAATATCTGTAAATTTGTAATTATTTTTCTAAAATAAGAGGGATCATAAAAAATGCATGTTATTTGTTTAGTAATGATCTGAATAAGATATCTCACACAAAAGACATTTAAATATACAGTAGTCCGCAAGGGAAAATTACAGTTGAATTTATTAAAAATCACCCAGTTCAAAAGTTAACATATGCTTGATTCTTAATACTGTGTTGTTGCCTGGATGTGCCTGGATCCACAGCATTTTTATTTTTATTTATTTATTTATTTTTTGTGATGTTGTTCAGAAGTCCCTTGTTCTTCTTGAACAGTTAAACTGCACTGCCTTTCTACATAAAAATCCTTCAGGTCCCACAAATTCTTTGGTTTTCCATTATCTTTTGCATATTTGAACCCTTTCCAACAATAACTGTATGATTTTGAGATCCATCTTCTCACACTGAGGGCAACTCAGGGACTCATGTGCTATTATTACTCTTACAAATGGTTTAAATTGTGTCTAATGCTCCAGAAGGAAAAACGATGCATGCCAGGGGTTGTAACATTTTGAACAGAATAAAGATGTGTACATTTTTCTTATTGATGAAGTTTTAACACTATTCTTTTGCAAACATTGAGAAATGGAGATCTAGCTGATATTAGAAGCCAGTCCATATTTTCCAACGAGTATCTTAAACAGGAGTGAAGTTTAAGACCTTCCACTCTGGACATCAGATAAGATCACTCATGTTAGATTAAATGCACAAATACACCTGAGCTGGACAAGTTCGGAATCCAATTACCTGCAGTGCAATTTCCAAATTGGATTCACCTGACTAGAGGCACCATATATAGGACTGCTGCCCCTTCAAATTACCCAGCCATCCTGTCTCTGGTGTCGGCTAGAAGACCAGAATTAGGGACTCAGGAATGGATAATCTTGTTTGCTTTTTCCTCTCTTGTATAATGACAAATTAAAGAGGTCTGAAAGCCATATTTCTCAGAGTGCCTCCTTAGCTTGTTATTACCTAACAGAATGAGGAATTGATTAGTATTGATTTACTGTCATGCTTTTACTGGGTTGCGTTAAGACCGACAAGGACCTGGACTAAAGGTGAACTCATGTTCTGGTTAAAGTATCAAACCATGGAAAAAGAAAATTAGACATCATTCCCATCTCTTGTACCAGGACTTTTGTTTATGGATAGCATTTACTGGAGGTCAAAGTTGAAGGGCAAATGTTCTTTGTTTTTTGACGCTACCAACAGTTACATCATTTAGTGATGTTCGATTGGTGAATATGCTCTGAATTAAAGGCTTTTTGCCATATAAACCTTTTAAAATGCATTTAAGCATGAAAGATCTGCAAGTGTAGTGAGTCTTTGCCAGAGAATGTAAGGTGAGCAAGGTTAGACTGTATAAATTCTCTTCGGCTGAAGTTCAGTGGCTCAGACATGTTCCCCTCTAGCCTTATAGGAAATGAAGACAGCATTTATTGTCCAAATTCCTGTCAGCGCCCTCTGATCCTCCAGCTAAAAGAGGAGATACGGTCTGTTAGCCATTAGAGACTTTTTTGTGAATTTCGGTTCCAATTTTGGCTGTGGTTTTTGTCGTTGTCATGGCGACAGGATGAGTGTATTTTTAGGGAGCATTCTCTGGAAAACAAACCATTCCCTCTGGTTCAGTATGGTGGGTATGTGTGGAACAGTGATGTTTTTGAGATGTACAAACACAGATGGTCATGGATACGAACAGGCTGATAAAGGTACCATGAATTCTCATTTCCTTTTCATTAACCAGGGCATACACAGTAAAAAAAAAAAAAAAAAGATCCACTTTCTTGGAGCTTTCTCATGCTCTGCTTCTTGAAAGAAGGTGGGATGAAACAATGGGTTGTGAACATAATTTATTGCCTGGGTAATCACCATGAATGTGTTTTTATTTCCCTCTTTCTTTTCTTTTTTTGCTGGCTGTGCATGTTTGCTCTTGGAAATCATTTGTTCTTGAACATTATCATGGCTTGACACAAGATTTGGTTTGGATTACCACACAAATTGTTTTATTTGCTGAGCTTTTAATATCTGTAAAGACTATACATGAGATTTATGATTGCTTATTTGGTTTTATGGTTGGTTTAATTCCAGTCCAACCATTCCAGTAATGGATTGGAATCCCTTGAGGTTGGATCCCAGTGTATTCCGCAACTCAATCAAGGGTAAGTAACATAGTACGCTACACTAATGTTCCATATCGAGAAAAGTAGTCTACTTCTTGTGGAAACAAACATGTTTTATCACAAATTAGATTATATTTAGGCCAAGCATTCAAGACTAAGTCTTGAATGAATTGTTTTTTGGAAATTAACACTTGCCATCATGTTTTAGAATCTAACTGGAACTGAAACATTCTACAACAAATGAACAAGCCTGAATGATTTTAGCAAATATATTCAGTTTGTCAGTAAAACGCAGCATATTGCTATGGCTTTTTTCCCTAAGAAGCATCTAAATAAACAGTTACACTGTGGAGTAAGCTTCACACTCATTAGGGTTGTCTTTGATCCAGAGTTCTTTGTAGTTTCACCACTTTTAAAGTGTATTGGTGTGTAATACGCACGTGAATTCATTATTTGGACCCTTATACCGTGTCTGCGGTGGAGGATATTTTGATATTCAAGTGGTGCCTCATTATTGATTTCCTTCTTGGCTTGCATTGCACATGGGCTGTCCAGTTAATGTGGCCTTCAGAGGAGAAAAGCACTGCTAATGATACACAAACAAGCTTGTAGGTCATATTATGTCAAATGATATTGATGGATTTTACACGAATATGCCTGCAGAGCGCAAATATAAGAGCATTAAAGATGAAACAATATACATAATTTGTCCCTGGCGATCACATCTGAACACATCCTCATCAGCTTCTGCTAAAATGAGATGTTTGGTGATGTTGGGGTTGGCAGCTCTGAAACTCCCCAAGGGATCTGTTTGAATGGTTTATTACAAACAGAACTCAAGGATTTTTGAGAAATAGATATGTTGTGCAAAAGACTGTTGCAGAGTTCATCTTTATTGTAAAATATGTGGCGATTTTCAGCACTTCAAAATACAACAGTGCAAAGGTGGAAACATATCCTAGTCACATTGCTCCCCAAATAAAAATATAGAAAGGATTGTAAAACATTAGCTGGTAACTGCAAAGGAAAAATGCAAACCCTTTTCACTCAAACTGAAGACAGTCTCTGGTTATTGAAAAACTTAGCCACCGTACCAACGATTATTGGTACCAACATTATAACCTTTGTTGAATGGAAATAAGAAACTTTTTTTTCTGCAGTTATTTATTTATTTTTGTACCATTTATAAAATGTATAAAATATATTTGTAAAACATTTTATTACTTTTTTTATTTTATTTAAATCATAAATTAAAGGCAGTACAACAAATACTGCAATAATTTATCGTATAAATACTTCACAATTTGAATTCATCATTTATCACATCACATTACATTACATTAATTAAATTATTTATTTTTTGCCTGAATAATGCAAAGAGTGAGACTGCTTAAAGGGTTATTTCATCCAAAAATGAATAAATAAATAAAAATATTAATAAATAATTCTGTAATCATTTACTCACCCTCAAGTTGTTCCAAACCTTAATGAATTTCCTTTTTCTACTTTTTTCTTCTTCTTCTCCATACTGTGGAGGTCAGTGGGGACCAGCAACAGTTTGGTTATCCACATTCTTCAAAATATATTATTTTATTTTCAACAGAAGAAAGAAACTCACACAAGTTTGGAAATACATGAGGGTGAGTAAAGGATTACCAATTTTTCATTTTTGGGGTGAACTATTACTTTAAGTAGCAAGGCAATAATATTACAACAATGTCAGTAATTCAGCTCATAGATGGTATTTATTTCACCTTGACTAACGATGGATCTCCCAGTACCTCTTAAAGTCTTTGTATTCTGTGGCCCACAATGACCCTCTTCTTGTGTGATCCACACCGGTACTTTATCAAAGAGCATTCAGCTTCACCCTGTATCCAACCCTTTCATGTTAATGTCCTCTAAATTATTTATCTTTTGTCCTCCCTTTCTTTCTCTACCTCTCTCATTTGTCTTCCTCCTCTCGCACACAAATCAAAGGCTTTTTCCCAGAAGACATTCTGTGACTTACAAGCTAGATTCTCTATATTTTTGTGGCTGGGGGTTTTCTGTGACTCATTGCCAACACATTAAGCTTTCTTTAGGACAGCAGACTTCAGTGGCTCTGTTATTGCATGCCCGTTTAGTGATAAAACACATGTAATGCTGTTACTGAGACTGTCACTCACACTTCCTCCCTCAAAAACAGGTCAGTGTGATAGTGCAAGATTCATTGGTGTGTGCTGCCCCATATTGGTTGGGATCTTTCAAAGTTCAAGTCTTTTCTTATCATATCCTGAGGTTTAAATACACAGTGATATTACCATGAGAGTTTTGTAGCTTTGAGTCCATGTGTGTTAGCTTTGAAGTCTTATATAAATAAAAGGGGCTTATATAAATAATATTGTCTGTTACAGAAAGAAACTCTACAAGTTCCTGTTTCAACACGAAATACTATATGACAGATAACTGTGTGAACTTGTTGTGCATTCACGTGATCTTTAAAAGCTTTTGGTAACCAAGCAATTTTATTTGAAGCGTTAGCAACCATTTTAAAACAGTGAAGTTGAATCTTGTTCAAATGTTGAATCAGTGCTCAATTCTTTTTCTCGAATTCCAGTGCAAATCCATCTGACAAAAGAAACCAAAACCTGCTAATCAGGATTTTTATTAGATCAGTGAAATTGCATATAGTATTCTGTAAAGCTATTTATTACTATATTGCTGCATTTTATGAACAATAATAACTTGCCTAGCTAATAGTTACAGCTAACTAATGTTATATTTTGTTTAACATAGTTTGTTATCATCGTTCTCCTGTTTAAGACTCCTGAAGTAGACTGAACAGCATATGAGTGTCTACGGGACTATGAAGAATGAGACATTTTCACCAAATGACTCACGCTTGGAATGATATTCAGAAGGAAAAACTGGTACATTTCAAAATCTCTCAGTGCTCAAAATCAGTTTGACTCATGTATTTTAAGCTGAAGTCATGCTTGCAGTTTATTTAATTTAATAGACTATTGGCACACTTTGAGCAGACTGGGCCAGTGATGTCATCACAGCAGCTGTCCCCGTTTTCATGCTGGTTTTGGCAGACTTTGTCTTAAATTTAACTGGCCCACTTATTGCCCCACCTGTCCAATGCAGCAATACCATGACGCTACAGTGCATCAGGCTAGAGTGACTCATTTACTGCATTAGACTTGCATACAGTACTGTGTAATTAATCTACATGCTTTAAAAAAGACTCTCATCAGTGAGCTAAATCCAGACTCCTGGCTTGCTGCCCCTATAAATATATACATTCGGCATGAAGTGTGAACGTTTTAAGGGTCAATTAGAGACAGAGAACCAGTTAATTATAATCAAACCTGTCACCTACATCTGCAAATATAAAATGAAAAAAATTACTAAAAAATTACTAAAGCTTTAACTAAAATGAAACTTTCAGAAGATATGAAAATCAAATCTAATCCTATATGTGTGTGTGTGTGTGTGTGTGTATAAATAAACTGTAGTAATATTTCAATGATACTAGAATACAGTGATTCAACATTACCTCTTAATAAAACATTCACAATAAATCACACTCAACTGGTTTTGGAGTCAGTGTACAAGGTTGTTGAGCATTGTCACCATCCCCTCCATGTTTAAGGTCAAGAGCTGTGTCTTTGGGCTGAATGGAATCAATATGATTGCCTGGTGTTTTGTAATTAACCTGCAGTGTCACAGTGTCTGGGTTGTGTTCCTGGGTTTCCACTAGATGTCCCCCTTTCTCACGGTGTCTGTCACCTTATGACTTCCTGTTCCCTTATTTGGTCACCTTCCTCCTTGTTAGTAATTGATTGTTCCCCACCTGTCTCCTGTTCCCTTATTATCCTTCTGTGTATTTATACCCGGTCTGTCTGAGTCTGTGTTATGGAGTCCTT
This sequence comes from Carassius carassius, assembly GCF_963082965.1. NCBI lineage: Eukaryota > Metazoa > Chordata > Actinopteri > Cypriniformes > Cyprinidae > Carassius > Carassius carassius. The sequence continues at coordinate 36,091,483 of NC_081758.1, read as the reverse complement.
GTTTAATGTGATGTTAATTCATGTCCCTTGCCTTGCCTTGCCTTGCCTTGCCTTGCCTTGCCTTGCCTTGCCTTGCCTTGCCTTGCCTTTGGATATTCTGGTTTTGACCCTGCCTGGACTATTTACCCCTTTGGATTCCCCTTTAAATAAATATCATACCCGCACTTGGTTCTCTCTCCTGTGTTCTCTGTAACACCGATCGTGACATGCAGAGGGTCTTCGGGGTACCAGAGGCCTGGAGGAAGAAAGGATGAAGGACACACTAATTAAGGTCCACGCAAGACCACGGGACATGTGCTGCTGTGCTGCCTCTGCGTTTGATGTTTGATTGCTATTCATCTTGAACGTTGCCGATGACTTGAATATGTGGGCTAAATATGTATATACTAATGCAGTCTGGGGTGGACAGCAATCTGACTCCGATAGGTATTATATAGGTCTATTTTAACCACTGTACTGTATGTGGCTGAATGGTGTGCGTGTGGTCTGTTCGCACTGAATACATGCCCAGAGGAACATTTTAATACTCAGAGGTTACTGTTTCATAGCTTAGGAGTCTTATAGGAGTTTTAAAGGATTTTAAGCATCAGCCATGTCTTGGATATATTTCCTAAAATGCCTCAAGATAGAGCTGGAAAGAAAATTAGACTATTTGTGTGGGCATATAAATAGGCTGCATTTATTTGATCATGAAACACAGTAAAACTGTTTTCTATTTTAATATATTATAAAATGTAATTTATTTTTGTGATGGCAAAGCTGAATTTTCAGAAGCATTACTCCAGTTTACAGTGTCATATGATCCTCCAGAAATCATTTTAATATTCTGATTTAGTGTTAAAATACATTTTTTTTGTTGAACTTTTCTGGTTAATGTAAATGAAAATATTGAGGCAGCTTAATATTTTGGTGGAAATGATGCATTTTTTTCAGGATATTTATGAATAGAAAGTTATAAAGAATAGCATTTATTTAAAATATAAATATTTTGTTGCATTGTAAATGTCCTTATTGTCAAATTTGATCAATTAAATGCATTCTTGCTAAATAAATGTTTAGCAATAAAAATAAAAAAAACCTTACCCCAAACTGATGAACCAAACTGAGTTTGATTTTACTTGAAATAACTGTATAATTTAAAAAATATATTTTTAAATATAAATATCAATGTTTTATTTTATTGTATTTCATTTATTTATTGCTTTATTGGAGGAAAAATATTTGAAGCAGCAGACTTCTAAGATTAGTATTTCTAAGATTTGTTTGGTTTTTGGTTTTGTTCTGTTTAACATGAGGTATGAATGTAAATTACCATTTTTGAATGATTGTGTAATGCAGCACTTTTTGTCATTTTGGATGTACCATATATTGTCCAATAACCCACCCCTTTAAATTAAAAAAGTTTCAGTCCACCACAAAGTGGAGTGCAGAGGTGGATGCTTTTGTAATCTATCCCATATGTTGGTTTTCCGGAAAGCACACAGCTATAAAATCCCACTCTTGTGCAGGGACCCTACACCGAGCCTGTGAGTAATGCCACCAGTTTGATTCTTTTGCAGCAGGCCTGTGCCAAGCTAATGAATAATGCCACTAGCTACACACACAAAGCTCTTCCTCAGTATTTGAAAGATGTGTTCTTCACAATGTTACAGCCAGCAGCAAACAGAGTTGTTTCTCTGAAAAACAGAAGACAGTGTGTTTGTGCTAACAGATTGCACACTGTAGATTTATTTCATAGCTTTTAAAGTGAGGTGATCCTGCCGCCCACAGCCTCGAGGCTGTTGTTTCTGTTTCTTTTCACCCAGTCTGAGTTTACAGTCTTCGTCAAATGAAAAACTGAAGGACCTCCATACAGCACTAGGTCTATGGGAGGCTTTAAAAGCAGTCTAGGTGGCACAAAGAAGGCAGAACAGCGCAATGTGGATTGGTTTGGGGAACGTGGATAAGTGCACAAAACAGATTCATCTCTTCATTTGTCAGAATGTTTGTCCTTGAATTTGGACTTGCTTTTTCTTTTTTGTTCATCTTTGCCCTTATCAGCCAGGCCATTGCTGTTTTGTGCAGGAAGATGGCCCCTGAAGCCCATTGGCAGCCCAACGTTGCCATCATCTCCGTAACTGGCAACTATACTGTCCACAGTAGCAGCTGTGACTCACCTCGGGGACAAAGCGCTTGTCTCACTGCACATGGTCACATAAGACCAAATTAAAACCAATGCCAAATACAGTAACTGAGACACAGAGGACACAATGTAGAGGACATTGACTGTCCTTCAGGGTGCCAGTTTTAATTTTCATGTAACTATGCAAATGCCATTATTAGTTTTTTAATGCGCATGATAATATTAAATGACTTAAAGTTGCCATCAAATCAAAATGTACAATTCTTATTTTTATACATATAATATTATAGTGTTTATAATAGATGATTTATCTGTGCGCTTCATTCTTTTAAAAAAATGCATGAGCCTTCATAATCTTTAATCAAATACGTTAACCTTCCCTCCGCCCTCGAAATGACTTCTCTTCTCTTCCTGTCATGTGCTATATGGCGTGAGAATAAGATGGGATTGAGGATTAGATCATTTAATTTAGTTGAGAATTTGACAATTTATGCAGTTTGGATATGGATACCCAACAATAAAATCAATATCATTTGAAGCTGAAATTAAAAGTTGCATGAATGTTATTTAAAAATCTTTTTTTTTTTTTTTTTTTTTTTTTGTTGTTGTTGTTGTTAACATTCCTATCTTCACAGTTCACGGTTCTAACAGGCAGCTTTGAATAATCCTTCGTCTGGCTTTAAATCAGTGTTTTATGTAGTGTGGAGATCATTTTGGTTGCTGCTTCTTTTAAATCAGAACCTGCTGCCAAACGCAACTATTGCCATTCCCTATCCAAGGTTTGCTTATCGCTGGCAGGGAAAGACAAAGTCTCTCCACCTTTCTCAAACATGGAATCTATTAAGATGCAGCAGGCGTTTTATGGCTGTCTGAAGACTGATGCATATTACAAGCAGACAAATAGATTCTAGTTTTGTGTGCTGTTGGAAATAATGGAAGAATATGTGTCTCATTGTTGCACTTTTATTTTTCTGAAACATGTTTTATTTATAAATGTTTTACTGCTTGGTGTACAGCTTCCTTCACATGTAGATTTAAAAGATAAACTTAATAATCTTCTGGCACTAAAAGAGCAAAGTATAATATTCCTGACTATTTCCAAACAGGTTTCCCGAAGGATTTTAAATCGCCATATTAGTTAATAGTTCTTTTATTAGCATTGTAATGTTTGTCAGTGAATTTATTTTGTTATATTTATATTAATGATTTTATTAGTTACTATCAAGATTTATGATATTTTGATTAAATATATATTTTACAAGCAAACTTTATATTGCTGTTCTTTATATGGCATGTTAAACTGGGTTAAGAGAGACACAATAACGTCTCCTTTAAGCCATTTCTTGAGGCATAAACTGATCATGATGGCAGCAACTGGATCTAATAATTCAGCTTGCCCTCTCTGTAGAAACTATGCACCCTAATTTAAAAGGAAATGTAAAGGCTAAAATGAACTTATGGTGCTGGTAGTCAGTGACATTTGTTATGTGGTCACAGCTCAGGTTCTTGAATAATGTGTCTTGGAAAGAGTCTGGACTCCATCCAACTATGAGAGGGAATTTGGCTCAGTGATCCACACTGTACACCGCTCCATCCAGGGAACCATAACAATTCCTCTGCTCGGTTTTCCTCCTCTTCAGCCAAAGTGTGTTTCTCTTAGAGACCATACCTACGATCAAAAGGCCTGTTGTTGCAGCTCAGTTAAATATCATGCCTAACATTTCTGTTTCCTGACTGAGGAAAGCCTGTTTTTATTATTCAGTCATTATATAAAAATGCATGTTATACACAGTTATATAATACTATAGTTCCAAAACGAATCTGGGCATTTAAGTAAGTTAAATGTAAAATCTAGTTGCATTAGATAACAATACACTACTTATCTCACTGAGTCCAGTTGAAAACAATGTGTTCCCAAGCACGATGTGTACAAGTCACCCCTTTGCTCTGCTGTGAGGAATCACTGGGCCGCTCTCGTCTGTTTGGTCCCATTGTTTGAGCCAATAACAGCACACTGTGCAAATCTCATCAGCCTGTTTCCTGCTTCTGGCTCAGAGCTCCTGTTTGTTTTGACAGAGACACAATACATCAGAGAGGATGGAGAAATATTTATCATCCTACTTTGTTTTATTGTGCCGCATTGTGTTCTGTTCAGTCACGTTGTGTTTTACATCGCTTTTTCATTTTGTAATCCTTGACACATGAATACAGCCATTTGGTTAAAAGGCTGATTAGCTGTGTTGTGATGGTGATAAAATGGCATAAACAATACAATCTGTCATGTTGTTATAGGATTTCAGCTGTGATTTAATAATCTGTTGAAGGAATCGCTCACCTAAAGAAATGAAAATTGTCATTTACTGTGTAAATCACAGCAGATGTTCAGCAGAGTGTTCATGCTGCTCCTAGTCATAGATGAATGAACATGAATGAGACCTGGGGCGAATTGAGCTCCAAAAAAGCACAATAAAAGCACTACAAAAGAAGCGCATATGACTTGTGCATTATATTCCAAGTCTTCTGAAGACATATGATAGCTTTGTGTGAGGGAAAACGTCAAAATCTAAAGCCTTTCCTCTAACTGGTGCTAGTAACAAAAGATTAAATCATCTTTTGAGAAGATTCTCGTTGATTCCGTGTGAGAAGACACATACTGAAGATATTTTCTCTGAATTGTATCCCCTACGGCTCCTTATGTGATGAATAGTTCTTCCTGTGAGCGTGTTTGTTTGTTTGTGCGCGTGTAAGTCTTTGACAAGATTGTGAGCCTCTCTAATTCTCTCTGGATTTCTCATCCTGACCTGTTTCACTTTAGAAGATTGGGCCATCAAAGCAGGACTGAGCCTGGGCTGATAGTTATTAGGCTCAGCAGCTACAAGCTTTCTCTGCATTTATATTGCATGGGTGGCATTTTGCTTTCCCTTTCATCTCTTTCTCTGTCCCTCTCTGTCCTCTTTCTCGCTTCTCTCATCGGCTGTAGTCATTGTGAGCGATTGATTGCATTGGAGTTTGAGAAGAGCAGGAGAAAGAGAAAAAGCTCTCTTACTCGCTTAAATTATATCAAAGTGCTTGATACGTTTATGCATGCCAATCGGCTTGTAGACATTTGTACAATCCGAGAAAACAACATTGAACCAGTTATGCACTCAGTGTTACTAATTATAATAAATCTCCTTTCACGCTTAAAATCACATACCTTAAAATATTATCTTAATCTTAAATATATAGTTATGCATTTACACACACACCGTTGGTAAGATTTTTATTTTATTTTAAATCACTTATACTCAAGAAGGCTGCATTTCATTAATCAAAAATACAGAAAAACAATAATATTGTGAAATATTATTACAATTGAAAATAACTTTTCTAAAAAAATTTAAATAAAGCTTTCTATTTTAATATATTTAAACTGTAATTTATTTATTTATGTACTTTTATTTATTCTTGTGATGAAAAAAAAAATTAGCAGCTATTACTCTAGTTTTCATGTCATGTGACCATAAGTCATTCCAATATGCTGAATTGGAGTTCATGAAACATTTATTATTATCAGTATTGAAAACAATAGTGCTGCTTAATATTTTTGTGGAAACCATGATACAGTTTTTCAGGATTCTTTCATGAATAGAAGGTAAAAAAAAAAATAGTATTTGAAATCTTTTTAAACATTATACATTACTGTCACTTCTAATATATTTAACGCATCCTAGCTGAATAAATGTTTTAATGGATTATTTGATTATTAATGTATGCATTCAGATATATTAAGAAATTGTTGTTTAATGCAGCTGGAGGGCCATTATAAAAGACATTTGTAATTAATTTTCTAGACGATCAAATAATTATGTTATAGCAGAAGTCAATATATACTGTTATTTGTTGCTTTTTGTAAGTTTTCATTCAACAAATTTCACATTTCACATTAGCGACTTTAAATGACTGAATACACTTTTAAACATGTAATCTGTTGAAAAGTTGTGACAAGTCTGCTAATATGACATATTTACTGAGGTTTTAGTAATAGTTTATGGATGTAAAAAGATTGACATCTCTCTGTATGACTGAGTGTGTGTGTTTTATGAACATGTATGTGTTAATCTTGTCATCCTTTGTCCCCAAAAGTATAGATTAATCGTTCTTTGGTGACTTTTGGGGAAATCCTAACTTGGAAAAAGGATTTATAATAAATGAAATAATTCAAGCATTCAAGGTCATATGGTATGTCCCTATTTTCATAGCTAAGTAAAAGTGTGTTTGTGTGTACACACAGGTAGCAGGCGGTAGCATTGCAGAAAAGCATTTTACGACTGGTTAAGCTATCAAACACTCATTTATGTGCATGCATGAGGGTGTTCACACTCTCTCTATTGTAAATATTGGGGTTAATTCCCTTGGTAAATGGCAGCTGCAAACCATCTGTACAGTCGTTAATCACAGCCTGTAACTTGCCAAAGTATGGCCACTCTTCTTATTTAAATAGCACTACAGAGCAAGAACACACTCACACACACACATAGTACTCTGTCTCACAAAGACAATTTACAGTTGCTGGCAATCTCAGTCAGTCGCTGAGCCAACACTACTGGGTGTTACAGCAACACAGATTACTAGATGGATTTTTGCTATTCAATTAACTGGTTGTAAATAATGCTGGCCATTCATTATCTGCAGCGTTGGTCCCAAATCATTAACACATAGTTAACCCAACTACAATACATGTGTGAATATTTTCCAATAATGTGGGATTCAAATTCAGTGTTTTTAAAAGAAAAAGAAGTCTATTATGCACAACAATGCTGCATTTATTTGAATAAAAGATACAATAAATATTATTTGCAATGTTATTAAAATAAAAATAATGTTATTACTGTAATATATTTATTCCTGTGACGCAAAGCTGAATTTTCAGCAGGCATTATTCCAGTCTTCAGTGCCACAATCTTCAGAAATCATTCTAATATGCTGATTTGCTGCTCAAGAAACATTATGTCTTATTATCAGTGTTGAAAACAGTTGTGCTGCTTATTATTTTTTTGTGGAAATCATTATACTTTTTTTCATGATTGTTTGATGAATAGAACGTTTGAAAGAACAGTGTTCATTTGATGTAGAAATGTCTTTACTGTCACATTTGATCAATTTAATGCCTTGTTGCTTTAAAAAATTATTAATTTCATTAAAACAAAAAAAACGTACTGACCCCAAACCTTTGAACCTCAAAGGTCTAATGATCAAAATCATGTTAACTGGGGAATTCCTGCAATGTCAGATGAAAAGATCACTGTCTTATGACCCACGCATATTATGGTTAATGTAAACAATTAAACTCATTCAGTTTAGCCCAGATTGCTGCTTTTCCACATTTCTTAGAATGGATCCTCTGCCCATTTTTCCTGGTATACGATAAATGATCAAAGTTCATTTTATTCACCGTGACATAACGTCATCTGTCAACAAACTGGGAAAAAAGCACTGAGCATCGGGAGCAAAATCTAAACACGTATAAATAATTTTCTCACAGGAGCGCAGAGGCTGACAGAATCGCAGCCTGTGGACGATACTTCAGGTTTACAGAGAATTCATTAAGCTCTTGTTCAGTTTGTTCTATACTTGATGTTTCTACAGTAGGAGAAAATAATACATAGAAAAAAATCACCCCTTTACAATTTGTTGCTTTGCAGCCTGAAGTGAAGACGGAAACAGTTTTTGTTTATCCAGTGGTATTTACTCAATGCATCTTATAACATCCAGGTAAAAGATATAACACCAACATAAACAAAAAAACATTAATTAAAATTAAAAACCGAATCACTGGGTTGGAAAAAGGATCTCCCCCTTGCGTCAGTATTTTGTTAAACCACCTTTGGCTTTAATTACAGCTTTTAGTCTGTTGGGATCTTAAGTTTGTCTCTGCTAACTTTGCACATTTAAAGTTTGCAATATTTGCCTGCTCTTCTTTCCAGAACTGCTCAAGCCAAGTCAATCCACAGATTTTCACTGGGGTTTAAGTCTGAACTCTGACTAGTCCATGCAAAGACATTGTCTTTTTTCTCCTTAAACCACTGCGTGCTCAGTTTTGCTGTGTGCTTTGTGCTATTGCCATGTTGGAAGATAAACCTTCTTCCCATTGACAACTTTCTTGCAGAAGGCAGCAGATTTTCCTCAAGAATTTTACGGTACTTTGCCCCATCCATTTTTCCTTCTGTCCTGACAAGTGCTCCAGACCCTGCTGCAGAGAAATACCCCCATAACAGGATATCACCACCTCCATGCTTTACTGGAGGAATGCTGTTATTTGGATGGTGAGCTGGTGAGGGCACCTAATAAAAAAAATTTCTCATCTGCCTCAGAATCGTCAAAGTGCACGTGCATCGTGACTGCATGTGGCCTTTCTTGAGGAGAATTTGGGATATTTTTGTCACATGCACACAATGACCACTCTTTGTCGTAAATTCCTGCAACTGCTACACCTAATTGAGTTTGCAAGTCAGTGATTCTGTTTTTTTTCAGCATTTTTTTTTAAAACTCAGGTTGCTCTATTATTCATGAAGATTTTGCACAGGTCTTGCTCTGTGGCTTGCTTCCAGGAAAAGCAGGAGAGTTCAAATGCCTGCTGATAAACACTCAGCTTACTTAGCACACCATAACTCTTATAGACACATGTGTATCTGTGTGCATGCTCCAACCTGAGTGTTACAGTAACAGAGAGGGACAGATGGACACTCACTGAAGGTGACTTTTTACACCTGACAGACAAAGTAGAATCTTTTGGCATATGATAGCATGGGTGATCTGGCACATTTGGCCACTATTCCTAGAAGGCATAAGTCTTGTGATAAATGGATATTTGATGCATACTGCACACTAAAAATACCAGTTTCAAAATGATTGTTTGATTTCATTTCTGTCTTTGTGTGCAGGTTTCTATCAGTCTGATGGTTCCCAGGTTTGCTACACTGCATCTGAGGAAGAACTGGATACTGGATTTGACAGTTAATGTTAAAGTTAATGGCATTTAACTTTTGAAAGATATTCTAGAGTTTAATTTGAGAAACCTACTTTGTTGATTTGTTTGTTTGTAGAACAATGTTTAAGATTTGCATACTCCTCAAAGGGATTAGTCACTTTACATGTCAGTCAGATAATCTTTTCTTGCTAGATGTTGCTGACTAGTTGATAAGCTATTTCACTAGTGAGGGCCTTGGGTCTCTTTTGACTAGTTCTGGATCACATGATTTCATTTGTGCTTGTTAAAGCATTTTTTAATTAGTAATTTTTACAATTTTAACTATAATTTTGCCTTTAACGCATTTTCCTTGACATTTTTATATAATATGAGGAACCGCCATAAATCTGGCAACGTGCATTCTGCATTGGACTTGATGCATGGCATGTTGTGAGTCTCCATAAATCACGTTTATCCACAGTCTAACCAAATAGTCAAAATAACTATTCATGAAAGCCCTGCTTCAGTTCTTGCCAAGCTGCAATGTGGACTAGGCAATTTGGCATTTATCAAAAACTAGCTACATGAGACTAGGTGATAAACATTCCTCTTCAAGTCATGTGTAAACACCAAACAAAGAACAAAAAAAACCTCTGCAATTAAGAGCAGATGTATTACAACAAGAGTCTCAAACTGCATGTGTCAGTCACTGCAGTGTCATGTGACACTTGACCTCAAAAACCCAGCAACATGACTACACTTTTACATAACTCTTATTTTACAAACCCTAATATCATAAACATGCATGTGAAGTACCTCCCCCGGTGTAAAAGTGGTGAAAAAATGTCCCGGAGAGGAGAACAGAGGTGCCTGATCAGTTTCCATGACTCCCCTGCAGAATGTCAGTGATGCTGTAGTGATGAGTTGCAGTGAACATGACTGTGTGGTTAGTTTGGTCTGTTTTTATTGTAACTTCCTGTGGCTAACCACCATGCTGTGGGTGTACACACACAGACACACAAACAAACCATCAGACACTTGAGATGTTCTCAGAGTCCTGAAGACTAATATAACAAAACCCAACAAGGCCCTTTACCTTTAAAGTGTCCATAGGAGTATGTTTAAAGAGGGCATATGACGTTGCTAAAAAGTACATTATTTTGTGAATTTGGTGTAGTGCAATGTGTTTATGCGGTTTAAGTTTCAAAAAGCATATTATTTTCCACATACTGTACATTATTGTTGCTCCTCTATGACCCACCTTTCTGAAACGCGTACATTTTTACAAAGCTCATTGTTCTGAAAAGTGGGATGTGCTCTGGATGGCCCAATATCCAGTGCATTGTGATTGGCCAAATACCACAAGCGTGTTATGGATATGTTACTCCCCTTACCATACTGTGATGCTGTGTTCCAGCGCAACAAGAGAAAAACATAAAACCCATTACAAATTAGGTATTTGTTGCATCCAGTGAGAACATAATTAATGATTATAATGACTTATACTGTCTTTGTACATGTTGTTTTGCATATCATGCCACGTAAACATAAAATCATGTCTGCATTTGTGATCGGAGAAATGACAAACATCAAGCGCTACTCTACACTGCTCAAAAATCACGTTTGAATCATCAGTGGTAAATCCTTTAAATACGAAAACTAAGAACTATACAGATATATTCAGAAATTAATAAGAAAAATTTTAATTCAAATATAAAAACACAACAAAATTACTAAAATGTTAAAAGTAAAATTGAAAGACGAATTAAAATATTAATAAAACCTACGATAGTATATCAATTTTACAAAAATAACACTGTAACCAAAATCAAGTAAAATCATTAGATAAAAAGTCATATTTGTGACAAAATTCTCACCATGTTGATTTTTTTTTAATCTCATGGCTTAATATCTCACAACTATGATTTTTCTATCTCATAATTTGACTTTTTATGTCAGTTTTAACTTTTTGTCACATTGCATCTTTTTCTTTGTAAATAATATTTATTTATTTATTTATCTTTGAAGGAGAATCAGCCTCCCTCTTCTTCTCTGATGGGCACACTGTTTGAATTCACATTTTATACTTATTATATGCTGTGCTTTATATTATTTTTTCATCCAATTCTATCTGAGGAAACATTGGACCCAGAGGCCCTGGTTTATGACTCTGGTAATGAGCCTGCTCTCTTTACACAAGACTGGGAAATGAGCAATTGAGTTATTGTCTTTTCCTCCTGTCTACTGAGACTTCACATAAACAAAAGCATAAGGGATAATTTGATCATTAATAAGCTTTGGGAAAATCAACACCTGCTTTATCAGTTATAAAGCATGCTGATGCACACTGCTTCTCTCTCTCTCTGTCTCTCAGCAGATTAATTGTAGCTTCACCCTCTCCCTGATTGATTCATAATTGATGAGAGCCTTTATCACTGTATGGTGGGGGGTGGGGGGTTGATAGAGGAGAGCGGCTTTCACTAACAGCTCTGTAATCCTCACAAAAGTGGTGGAAGCCGGTCAGCTGTGGAAGAAGTTTGGCTTGCAATGTGTCCAGTGAGTAAAAGCGAGATTTCCATGGGTCATTAGTCACCGGTTGTTTTGTGTGTACGTAATTCGCACAGGCAAGGAATCAATTAACAAGGACACTGCTTCTCTTAATTAAACCAATACATTGTGTGCAGCGATCAATGGAGCCACTCTCTTGATGCAGTTGTTTCATATATGTCTGGTTTCTGTTGGATTATTACTCACTGTATTTCTTTCTTTTTGTGGGGAAACAATTATTTGTGGGTACTGTCTAACATAATAATATGTAATTTTATATTGCAAAATAATAATAAATAAATAAATAAAAGATCACTTTGTTAATTACTGTACATAAACAAATACAATTAATAATACAATATGTTTTATTAGAATATATAAAATTTAATTTTGTCTCTTTCATTTCTCATTTTAATGTAGCAGAATAAGAGATAGCAAAGATAGCAATGCGCTGAAAGGTTTGCTGGTGTCCATTCTGTTTTTGACCCACATGCACTTTGCACCTTTTTGCACGATGCAATTTAAAAAATAACATATTTTTTTGTAGACTTCCAGTCTTGTAGTGGATCAGTGTGCGACTAGCCACTCCTCTTGTTCATTTCAATGTAGCAGAAAAACAAATTAAAACGGAAATGAAAAAATATATAGAAATATAAGAAAACTACTAAAACTTACAAGAATTACTCAAACTTTAACTACAATTAAAATGAAAACCAAAAAAATAAATATTAATAAAAACTTTAATAGTATCTCAATGATATTCAGTAACACTCGTGTGTGCATGTGTGTGTGTTCATATACTACAAGTATATGTATTATATTAAATAAATCATAACCTGCAATTATTACCTTTTTTTTCTATGTGAAATTTTTTTTTCTTTATTGCTAACAAGCTTAGGCTGGCTTAAGGCGGTTTGTTAGCTGAGTGGTCATCCTATTGTAGTGAATTATTCAAACATTATTTTAGGGCTAGGAAGTGAAGGGAAATTGTAATATTTCTACTGTTCATAATAAAATCAGCAAATATACTCACTCACCTTGAGAAAGCAGCAGGGGTTAAGTATCTTGAGACAGATATCGTTTTAAGGCAGAGGAGCGTAAAAAGTTACGCATTACATTAGTGTTGAAAAGCAAGAATATCTGTTAGAGACCCAGCAAGGGACACACATATCAAAGCAAATGCTGGGCTGAATGCAGGAAGGCTGCCATGATGTGCATTTGATCCCCGATAACAGAAAAACGGTTTTAAATAAAGAGGCCTTGGAGTGTCTGTGTGCAAAAGAGAGAGAGAGAACGAAGAACTAGAGAAAGAAAGAAACAGACAGAGACACAGAGAGAAAATGCCAGACTGAGGAACCCCACTGGGAGGACAGTCAGAGGCCATTCTCATCTCTGTTCTGTGAAAGCACGCCAGTGTTCACACACCTCTGTCACATCCTCTCTTTATTACAGCAGCATCACTGCTGTGCACAGGATAGAAGGAAACTAACCTGATGTACAGAGGGACAACATTCCTCTGTATGACTGTACCAATGTTCTGAAGCAAAGTAGCAAGTGTTCGGAAATGTCATTAAATTTATTAAACTGCAGATTTGTTGTAATTTGTTTACCCAATCAAGCCACTTGTGTTCAATTACAGTCTTCTTGGCTTCAGTTTGCCTGTTTTAATTTATATCTGGCATATCCTAATATTTTCCTCTTCGCACTCTCCACTGTGTATGTACAGTGTCTTTGTATCACACAAAGTGTGTTTATACTGTACGTGGTTTTGTCTCTTTGCTTGACCTGTGAAACGTGTTAGAGAGTGTTGTTACTGTCAGTTCCTCTGTTTTTATAAGAAGCAATTACATGGGCCGTCTAGGGAGAGAGAATGGGCATTGTGTTTTGACATCCTCCTTAGAGATCATCATGGATGAAATGCTCCTAGTGTTTAGTCATCAAATTCATGCTGACTCTGTTTTCAAGCTCTGACTTGCCAGATTGTTATCAAGGAAAATACAAATGGTTATCAGAGAAAGTACTGCACAGTCTGTTAAGAGGATAAGCATCAGTATGTTCCATAGAATCAATCAAAAGCCCAGGTATGCTGAATGTGTCCACACTTCTCAGAGGGATCTACTGTATATGCTCCGCCAAAGCTTTATTGATCTGTGTAGATATCTTTAAAGAAAAGCTGAATTGACATAACACAGTCTGTTGGGATGATAGTTTAGCTTGAAGGTGCGGGGGAGGCGAAAAATCTATAAAACTCATTTCTGAATTTCTTCAAAAATGTTGAGCTAAGCCTTTGACTGATCCCGACTATGTGACTTTAAAAAAAAAAAGCAAAGCTGTTTGAGAGAGGTATTATAAAAAAAGAAAGAAAGAAAGAACTGTATTTACATTCATTTACCATTTACAGCACTTTGACATTTATACTTGCCTTTTCACATTTCATTTTCAGTGGATGATTAATGTAATTCAGTGTGATGCGTTCAATAAAACTCAACTCAGTTTCAAAATCCTTCTGGTAATTCCCACTGTCTTTCTTTAAATAGAGACAACCTCGCATTCAGTTTATATTTCCTCTTTGATAATGATATAGCTTAGTAACCCACTACTCCTATCTCCGCTGACACTCTCCATTTGCAATTCACCCAAAAGTTTGACCTTTTGTAGTATAATCAAGCACATCTAGATCCTCAGTTAGAGAGTGAGTGAAGTGACATATGGTGACCCATACTCAGAATTCATGCTCTGCATTTAACCCATCCAAAGTGCACACACACACACACACACACACACACACACACACACACACACACACACACACACACACACACACACGCACAGTGGGCAGCCATTTATGCTGTGGCGCCCGGGGATCAGTTGGGGGTTCAGTGCCTTGCTCAAGGGCACCTAAGTCATGTTATTGCCGGCCTGAGACTCGAATCCACAACCCGAGGATTAGGAGTCAAACTCTCTAACCACTAGGCCACAACTTCCCCCACAGAGCACAGTGAGCACAGGATTGGATGGATTACTTTGCTCGATGGAAGGATGGATGAATGGATAGATAAATAGACAGAAAAATTATAAAAGTATGGATAGATGGATGAAAAAAGATAAAAGGATGGATGATGGAGAGAAACAAGATAAAAAGATAGATGATGGAAATAAAAAAAGATAAAAGGATGGATGACGGAAAGAAAAGAAAAAAGGATAGATAGATAGATAGATAGATAGATAGATAGATAGATAGATAGATAGATAGATAGATAGATAGATAGATAGATAGATAGATAGATAGATAGATAGATAGATAGATAGATAGATAGATACTACTTTTAGATGTCAGAACATTGCTTTGAGTGTGTTGAGATAAGAAAAGTCCATGGTGATAAAGTGTTTATAGCACTGTACATTATTGCAAGAGTGGAGTGTAAAATAAATCATTTATAGGTCTGGATGACTTGGATGATCTTGAGACTGTGTGTGTGTGTGTGTGTGTGTGTGTGTGTGTGTGTGTTGTCTGAAGGACAGGTGCTCTCTTGCTGCCTTAAGGCAACCTCACGGTGCCTAAGAGCCTATAACTGCAGACAGAACTCTGAATTATTATATGGAAAATTGAGCTAAGACCTAGACTGCAGAGGTGAAAAAAACACACTTTGACCTGTTGCGGTACAGTTTATATTTCTGTATATATGACATCCTGTGCACTTAAATCAGGGTTTACAAGAAGTGCTCGAGATTCTTATTATTCTATGACAGTAGCTGTGCTATTTACATACATTTTCCATTTGTATTTACATTTCTATGATATGCATGATTCAAAAATAGAAGTGTTAACCCAACAGCCTTAATGAGGCACCTGTCATTTAAATGTTATGAATTCATGAAGGAGGCCTTATTTCAGTTTGTATCAATTCATTGCTTTTTTTATGCAATGCCTGCAATTTGCCAATATATAAGTTATGTATCTGCACTTTCTCTCATTCATATACATAACACTTGAGCTGAAAATAATGGATTCCCCTGAATAATTCAGTGATGTGTGATTGTGGGCTACTTTAGTGAGTTCAAGGACCACTGTTAGCTCCTGCTGTTATAGTAATTCCTCAGGGTCTGTGGGTGGTGAGTGTGGCATGAAGTGTCTCATGAGTTTCCTCCCCTGAGCTTTGTGTCTTCAGATCTAAACTGGGCATGTCAATGTGATGAATGAGTTGTGTACAGACTCACAGTTAATCAGAATTTACTGGTTTTAAAATAGTTTAATGACA
This sequence comes from Carassius carassius, assembly GCF_963082965.1. Classification (NCBI taxonomy): domain Eukaryota; kingdom Metazoa; phylum Chordata; class Actinopteri; order Cypriniformes; family Cyprinidae; genus Carassius; species Carassius carassius. The sequence continues at coordinate 36,075,606 of NC_081758.1, read as the reverse complement.
TGATTGAACCAAAACACCTCAGTTGTGCAAACACTAAAGCAAACATGATATTGAGCGTGAATCATGCTGGTAGGCAGGTAGATAGATGATAGATAGATAACATGTTTTTGCTTTGTAGCCTGAAATGAAGACGGGCACAGTTTTTGTTTTATCCAGCTGCATTTACTCAGTGCAACTTATAACAAGTAAAAGATACAACACCAACATGTCAGAAAAAATAAAATAAAAAAACAGAATCACTGGGTTGGAACAGAATCACCCCCTTGTGTCAGTATTTTGTTGAACCACCTTCTGCTTTTAATACAGCCTTTAGTCTGTCTACTAACTTTGGACATCTAGACTTTGCAACATTTGCAGAACTGCTCAAGATGAGTTAAATTTGATGGTGAGCGTTTGTGGACTGCAGTCTTCAAGTCATTCCACAGATTTTCAGTGGGGTTTAAGTCTAGGCTCTGACTAGGCCATGCTAGGACATTCTCCTTTTTCTCCTTCAACCACTGTGTGCTCAGTTTTGCTTGTGTGCTTTGTGTCATTGTAATGCAGCAGATTTTCCTAAAGAATTTTATGGTATGTTGCCCCATCCATTTTTTTCCTTTTATCATGACAATTGCTCCAGTCCCTGCTGCAGAGAAACACCCCCTTAACAGGATATTACCACCTCCATGCTTTAATGTGGGAATGCAGTTATTTGGATGGTGAGCTGTATTGGATTTCCGGCAGACATACAGTTTGGTGTTGAGGCCAAATAATGTACATTTTAGTCAAATTTTAATCTCATCTGGCTCAAAATCTTCAAGGTGTGTTTTAGCAAAACTCAGTCGTGACTGCATGTGGCTTTTCTTGAGGCTTTTTTCTTGCAAACCTCCCATACATATGGAGCAAGATAGTAATTCATGAAAAAGACACAATGCACACGTGTAGCTCAATTCACATGCATTAAACCTAATTACAAATGCACGAAAAAGAAAAACAAAAAACAATTTACTTGCACAAAATAAGAATATATATACATAAAATACATTTCACAAATAAAAAACACAATTCACAGATATAACTAACTATCACTGTAAACTAATCTTGCACCATACATACAAGTCACATTAGTGGAGCATTTGTGATATTGTTGTCACATGAACACAATGACCACTGCTTCAGAGTTGCTGTCAGCCTCTTGGTCACCTTTCTGACCAGTTTTCTCCAGCTCTTTCATCCAGTTTGGAGTGATGTCCACAGTTGAAAGTCAAATGGCTTTTTGTGCCACTGAGAAGGTGATTAACTATACTTGATTGAGTTTACAATTTATTTTTTTCAAAAGGGGGTGATCCTTTTTATCACCTGTTATTTATTTATTTTTATTTTTTTGTGACATGTTAGTGTTATATCTTTCACTTGGATGTTATAAGTTGCGCTGAGCAAATTTGTGTCTGTCTTTAGTTCAGGATGCAAAGCAACAAAATTTGATTATTTTTAAGGTGGGAATTATTTTCTATACCCACTACAGATAGATAGATAGATAGATAGATAGATAGATAGATAGATAGATAGATAGATATCTCAGAATTGTGGATAGAAAGAACAAAGGATGGATGGACAGATGTATAAATAGGTAGACAGAATAGTAAGCAGAAAGAATGATAGATGGATGGATGGATATTGGATATATTTAATGGTGAACAGAAAGAACAATGGATGCATGGAGGGGCAAGCAAACACATAGAATGATAGATAGAAAGTACCATGGCTGGACGGACAGATGGACGGACAGACAGACAGACAGACAGATACCTCACAGGCGGACGTCACAGACGAGAAACACCCTGCAAATTACATGCCACGAAAAAAATAAGTTCCTCGGAGTAATATAATAAACCAGCTCACTTCCTCTGATAATCGCAGAAGTGGCGGAAGTACGTCAGTTTACCAGACTCCGAGCATTTACACTTCGCAGTGCGATTTGTGACGAGCAAGAACAGAGAGAAGAGGAGATGTGAATCATCCGCTGTCTCTTTAAAGCCACTTAACGAAGCTTTGCGTATTCCGACAAACACGCCGACGTCTTTCCCTTCAGCCGCAGCGAGCGGGCAGCGTTCAGGAATGGACGCGTTCAACTTACTATCTGCTGGATAAAGAACTCTTTTCCTGGTTGGATATGATTTGTTTTTGGTGGATTGTGTGCTGAAGAAGGATCTTTGGGGGATATAACAGCGTTTTCAGCTTGACGCGGACCGTGTTGTCTCGGATGGTTTCGTGGCGTCGCTTCATGCTGGAACTTACCGATACAATAAGTATTTGTAAATTGTTTGACAGACACGCGGATGCTTATTTTGTTGCTTCTGACACAGCGGGTCATGAAACGGGTGGAAATTAAAGCAGGGTCAGCAACATGAATCCAGCGCGCGGTCTGCATTACGTACACACACTGATGTTGTTGTGTTCCGTTGTAACAAAGTTGCCGTGCGCTTGGAATTCACGCTACTGTAATTAAACAGCCATTTTGCACCTGTTTAAATGAAGCCAGGCGTTTCTATCCTGTGACGTTGTGGTTTGGATTATACACACGCCTCAACCTGCATGGATCACATTTGTTGTTATCACATTACGGAGCTTAACATCCAAGGTCACACTGTAAATTGTTTACAGGCTTAAGTATCTATGGGTGTGTTTTATTGATTGAGTGGAATCAATCGGTTTAGACGGGATCGAGTGTCATTTTTGTCTTTTTTGGTTTTTGCGGGGGGGCGGGGGGAGGACATAGCAACGGTTTTAAAATGGAAGGGAAAGTGAAGCAGAGTCGCAGATCTCGTTCTCAGCGCGAGAGGGGACGGAAACGGGAGGCGCGCGCCGGGGAAGCCCGCGATCGGAGCCCCTCGTCTGGTTCCGAACAGGAGCGAAGTCCTGGTAAAAACGGTCCGCCACGCTCCACATCCTCGAACAGAACCCCGCGACCCCCCCGGAGGAAGAGACGCGAGTCTAGTTCTCAGGAGGAGGATATTATTGATGGATTTGCTATAGCCAGTTTCGTCAGTTTGGACCGTCTCGAGGTGAGAAGCAGTTTAAATATTCTGAACACGTCCGACCGTCTATGGCCGCAGCGACGGTTCAAGTTTTTTTTCTCTCTCTCTTTGTATGATTGTGATGACATAACCGTTTCTGAGTGTGTTAAACAGGTGTTTGCTGTTACCATAGCGCCGCATTCCAGAAGTTCCTTTCCAAGTTAACGCTTTTTGAGGATAGAATACAGTGATAGTAGCCGCCGTGACGTAATAGAGGTCACGGCTATTGCTGTTTTTGATCTGTCACTCTTGCAGAAGTGTGTCAGCGTTGTTTGACAGCCTGGTCACTTCGAGGAATACAGTGAATCATTCTGAAGGGTCTGTTTGAAGTGTGCATAACAAGAAAGTCAGTATCGCCTTCAGTTTGTCTTTAGTGCTTAAATGATTCATGGCATAGCGGGAAGTTGTGGTTTTTATGGTTGTGGGGAATTTTTCAAATGTCACATCTGTTGACATACAAAACTGAGATAGCACCTACAATGACTGTGCTGTGGCTATGACAAATAGGTAGGCTACTGTCGTCCAAGATGAAGAAATAAAAAAGGTTGCATTCAGTAAAAGTCTAGTTTAAAACCGTTGTGTTGAGTTTTTGGAAAGACATTTCCAAAGAGTACATTTTGAGTTGTAATATATCAAGGCATTTTTGGGGGTTTACTGTGCAAATAATTTTTTTTGTTTCCATAAAAGGTCAAATATGTGATTCTGTCATTTATTTAACCTAATGACCTTGACATTGTTATGAGGAACTCCATTATTTCTGTTTCATTTGTTGTTGTTTTTTTTCTTGACCAAAATGGTTTCCTACTCATTGGGTGCCACACTGATTTTGATTTGGCAATTTAATGTTCTTCAAGTAATATTTAGAAACAAACTAGCTGCAGTGATTATTCTGATTATGCCAACCTACTTAGGCCAAAAGTCTTTTACATTATACTGCCTAGCTATTTCTTTTAATTTAAGCCATACAAAACCTTTTTTTTTAATTCAGAAATGTTAAAGTTGTAAGTCATCATAAATTATAGCCATTTTTATTAGTTCAGTTTTTTTTGCGTTTTTGAATAACCTAACATCATTGTGCATTATGTCAATTAAAAACAGAATTCCCTACATTGTTCAAATTGCTTCCTAAAGTCAAGGTAAAGTACTGTAAACCTTGTTCACAGAGTGAATGTGGGCTGTGTTTGTTTTGTGTGTGTGTGTGTGTGTGCATGCGTGCGTGTTCCAGACAGGATCATTGATTCATCAAGTGGTATGTTTAAACTTGTTTAACCAATAGAGAAGGGCAAGTGAACGACAGCTTTACATAGGTGTTGTGCAAATAGCATTGACAGAGTTGTATAGTCAGCTGAAGTGGTGAGTTATTATTGGCTAGCGAGTGTGAGTCTGTGTGGGTACATTCATGACAAATGACAGTGGCCTAACATGACCAGTGAACTGTAAAACAGGGCTCAGTCACAAAAACAAACAGAGATATACTTCTTACATTCACTGTGAAAACAGTTGGCATAGAACGTCTTGAGAGCAAACGATTTACATGTTACATTCATATAAAAGGGCCAGTCTGTGTTCATTTAAACATTAAGCTGCTAATTGAGTAGTAATTTCTCTGCTTTGCAGACGTTTTCAGGCATTTGACCCTGATAAGTAGGCATTCCCTGGTTTGATTAATAATGGCATGCTTACATTTTCATTAACACGTTCATTTTTGATGACAAACAGTCAAGGTCTGAGCCCTAGAGACCATATTCCTTCTCGTATAAGTTGTTCATAGCACATCACTTTTAGAAGGTGTTCTAGTTGGCATTATTCTTTTGAGAATCCACCCACACGAGCAGTGTATTTTAGGCCACTGCAGATAAATGCATCTTTTTTTTAACTTCTCTGGTTTTGCATGTCTGATGAACAGTTAAGTGAGTAGAGCTCTTCATCTGGCAATGGAAAAGAAATCCATCAGATGTCTTTGTTTGCTACTTAATGGTTTGCTTCTGAATCAGCTTACCTGCTTATATGGATTTTCCAGGGTGATTTAAATGTCAGTTGTGGGATATGATGTGGTGTGGTAGAAGCTTTGAGATACATTTTTAGCAAAATTACATAGTATCTCCCAGCTCTTTAAGTCGTCCTGTGTAATGAAGTACTTAATTGATAAGGATGCTGCAGTTATTCTCCTCTCATGAGAATGAGGATGCTTGTGTGAGTGTGTGGTTGTTCTGGGTACAGGAAGTAAATCCTCTTTGCTGAGCTGTATGGTTATATATTCCTCTGGGTTTCATGTTACAAGTTGGAATTTTAATTGTATAATTTTAAATTATTTGATTGTGAACTGTTTTGTTTGCTTTTCTGTAGGGCTGGACCAGAATATTTGAATATTCTTTGTGGGTTGGTATTTGAGTTTCAATTTTGTTTTTTGTTTTTTTGAACACCTGGTATTCATTTGCGCTTAAATAGTAGTTGTTTTTTTAACTATTGGGCCAAACGGTTCTAAGGACGGTCAAGTACAGTTACAGTTGTATTTCCACGTGAGCCTGGTATGATTACAAACCGTTCTCGGCCTGGAATTCTCGGCACGGTTAGATAACCGTGCTATTAGAGTGCGTGTGCGTGACGTTGCTACTTTGCCTGGCTACCAATTTCTCCATAGCTGGCTAAGCGGAAGCACGCTATTTGATCAAACCACAATAGTATCAAAAACAGCCAAGAACATTCAATATAAAAAAAGAAAAAAATGTCTGAGAAAGTTTGGTCTGTGGAGGAAACTGGAGGATTTGAAACTGGCCTACCACATCAGCACATCAAGTTTGATAAATCACCCAAATTCTGTAGTATGCCTATGGAATATTGTTGGTGTAAAAAAACGAGCTGGTTTTATCCTCCATGTTAATCAGTAATTTTACACACGATAAAAACGTGCACTTAATCTGCTTGAAAAATACTTGCAAATATGGCAGCCATAAAAAAACTTACAGTAGCCCAACCTAATAATAATTTGTCTATAAAATTATTACTCTTAACAGACCTGTTTGTTTTGTATCACTAGTGCAGTGTCCGTTCTAGGAGCATATAAGCCCTGCCCACGTGAGGTGCGCCGCTTTTGGCTCGCACTGTTCTGTAGTTTATTAAAAGTTAATTTGTTCTGAACATGTTGCATTTCCGTATTGCACCAAAATAAGGCAGCAACACAATTGCCACGCGTGAAGTTGATTGGATGAACGGTTCTCGACATAATATAAATGCAAACAGACAGAGAAGAGAAGAATAGGTACAGCCCCTCCCTCCGAAGCTTCGAATATTCAGCGTTGATTACTACCGAAGCTCCAAAAATGGTATTTGGACCAACCCTGCTTTTCTGTGTTATAGTGATGATCTGATCTCTCCTTGTTCTCATTGTGACTTTATTTGACTTCACCATAGACACAAAAAACATTTTATTCAATGATTAATAGATAAAATTAAAGCGAGGCTGACAATGTTATAGTGGAAACTCAGAAATTTTTGGCAAGTATTAAAGCATTGTACTGGAATGTGGTGTCTCCAGTTTGAGTTGGTTCTTTAAAGTCATCATGGCATGTATTTTTATTTTTTGTTTTAATATTTTCCTTAAGGTTTTTTTTGTTGTACAAAAACAAATATATAGGCCTATGTGGAGAGAAGATTATATTAAACCGTTATATTAACTCTCTGTCTGAAATTATACGTTTTAAGGAGACACCTCTTTTAAGGACGCTAAACGGCCACTGATTGGCTAACGTCATTGCATTTGAAGAAAAGTATCAGCGATCCCTTCCTTGCTATTGCATGTGAGTAAGTGTTTTGAAAGCATTATCCATATAAAACTGCCAATTATAGACAAGGCATTATAAAATAGTATACTTCTGATTAGAAACATCAGTGGATGGGGCCTATGGTCCGATGATGTTAAACCATTTATCGATGTCTTGCTCTTGCAAATATCTTTGCCAGTGTGACATCACAGACCCCATATTATCTAAACAAACTATTTTTGGAGCTTGGTTATTTATATTTATTTAATAACAAGGAATATGTTTTAAGCTATGAAACCTGCAGGGTGTAATAATAGTGCAAAGACTTGTTATATGTCAAGGATATTTTGATGTCTCATTTCATGACCCCTTTAAAATATGAGAATGATGATGGAAAAACTTTTAATATTCCCTAATTACTGTTTAGTTTTAATCACAGAAAATCGCTCCAACAGCTGGTCCACACTTGCACATTACCTGCTTTGTAGGTGTCAAAACTTTTGACAACTATTCTAAATGTATCATGTCAGACAGGAGAATGGAGAGATGTGGTGAGGCACTGGACAGAGTTTTTATTAATGGTTTTTTTATGTCTATTTGTCTCTTTGAGAGAAGAAGCAAGTGAGTGTAGGTGACGAAGAGGTGGACATAACTGTGACCTAATATGTTGTTTTGTTGTTGTTTTTTTTAGATTTCATCGAGGCCATGTGGTTTCGTTAGGGCTTGTTTGACTTTGACTCTAGTCAACACAATGTTCTGCGAAAGGCTGTAAACAGTAAGCAGTTTTCAAGGCCACAAAATTCACCTTATTTGGCACTTGCACTGTTTTCCAGCAATTTTTTTTTTCATGAAACACTCACTGGCAGAGAAAGCTGTTCAGGGAAGACAGAAACGATGGACTGGCATTAGTGCTCCTCTGAAAATTGCAATAAAAATAATGGGGAAGAAATTGAGAGGAGTCATAAGTGGCTCATTAAGTAATAGTGTTTTCTTTTTAAACAGGCAGGCCTTCCCTATTCCAAGTTTCTCATTCTGTGAAAACTGTTTCTGTTAAACACTGTATTACTGTTTTTCTGCTATGATTTATGAGCATATGAGTAATTTTTGACTGGTGTAGTTCCATCTGACACCATACAAATGTTTGCTGTGAACTTGTTTCTGACATGTTGGTGCCTGTTTTTACTTTCGTTTTCAATGCTTTTGGTTATGCGAGTTGTGGTTTTCTGTCTGTCATGGGTGTTGATGAATCATTTCTCCAAACAAGTTTCAAATCATTACATGTACAGGTATGTTGATTAAATATATCAAACAAGGCCTTAATCTAACCAAAGGAAATTATTTGATCTGCTTTATTTTATTGGCTTCTTTTTGTTCATGTAAGTGGGCATTAAAATAAATTGTATTTCAAGCAGTTTACACCTCTACAAGTACAAAACCAAATATGATTTCTGTTTAAAATTGGCAACTTTATACCCTGATATGGATTGCACATAATATATAGGGCTGGATAATATATTTGAAAATTAATGTAATTATTATTATTTTTTTTGCACATTTATATTTGTATCTTTACTCTAAAATAAAAAAGGAGTTATCCTACCATCTCGTACGCTATTTATTCCCTTTAGGGTTTCTATAGTACACTTAATTTCCTTTCCGGTTCAAGATTTCAGCTAACATTGTGATGTCTGTCAGCCATCAGCCCAACCCTATGTCCCATACAGGTGCTGGTCATATAATTAGAATATCATCAAAAAGTTGATATATTTCACTAATTCTGTTTAAAAAGTGAAACTTTTATATTACATTCATTAATTACACAGAGACTGATATATTTCAAATGTTTATTTCTTTTAATTTTGATGTTTATAACTGACGACTAAGGAAAATCCCAAATTCAGTATCTCAGAAAATTTGAATATTGTGAAAAGGTTCAATATTGAAGACACCTGGTGCCACACTCTAATCAGCTAATTAACTCAATACACTTGCAAAGCCTTTAAATTGTCTCTCAGTCTAGTTCTGTAGGCTACACAATCATGGGGAAGACTGCTGACTTGACAGTTGTCCAAAAGACGACCACTGACACCTTGCACAGGAGGGCAAGACACAAAATTGATTTCATTTGCCAACAGGACTTGGCAACCCAGCACACAGTGCCAAAGCTTCCAGTAGCTGGTTTAAGGACCATGGTATCCCTGTTCTTAATTGGCCAGCGAACTCGCCTGACCTTAATCCCATAGATTTGTGATGAGTAAGATGTGATATTTCAGACCCAACAATGCAGAAGAGCTGAAGGCCACTATCAGAGCAACCTGGGCTCTCATAACACCTGAGCAGTAGCACAGACTGATCGACTCCATGCCACGCCGTATTGCTGCAGTAATTCAGGCAAAAGGAGCCCCAAATAAGTATTGAGTGCTGTACATGCTCATACTTTTCATTTTTATACTTTTCAGTTGGCCAAGATTTCTAAAAATCCTTTCTTTGTATTGGTCTTAAGTTATATTCTAATTTTCTTAGATACTGAATTTGGGATTTTCCTTAGTTGTCAGTTATAATCAACAAAATTAAAAGAAATAAACATTTGAAATATATCAGTCTGTGTGTAATGAATGAATATAATATACAAGTTTCCCTTTTTTTAGGAATTAGAAATACATCAACTTTTTGATGATATTCTAATTATATGACCAGCACCTGTATGTTTGTGCTAATCGTTTTACACCGGACTGCCTCACAAGGAGTTGTACAAAGGTTGCTTCTGAAAGAGGAATCTATAACAATGCTTTGTTGCGTGAACATCAGCTCCAGACAAAGTAAGCATCATGCATCATATTTTGTTTCCAAAAGAGCTTCTTGGCTTTCTGTAAGACTAATGTTGCCAAATCTACCATCGTCTCTGTCTGTTTTCGGTGGTGCTGTTTTCACGTACTACCAGAATGATCGTAAATGGGAATGTGGTAGTTAAAAATTGCATATAGTAGCAATGTGAAGTCGACTGCTTGAAACTGTCGAGCTCATAATGTAATGGCATGCAAAAGCACCATGAGACCAGCTATGTCATTATTTTTATTGAGAGAGAGAGCGCATTATTGTAACGCGAAAGCACATTAAAATAATGCACGAGCGCGAATCTCTCTGTTCGCATGCAGATTTCCTTTTGCTCTGTCACAAAACCAGAAGTGCTTGCTCAGATACACGCTGCTCTCACCCGGAGAGAGTATGCGCACTTAAAACGTGTATCCTCTCACCTAAACTGCATCCTGTGCACTCACAACTCTCTCTATGCTCATGTTTTTATTTCTGGCCTTTTACCGCGTGCAGTGTGAACGCTCCGATCCGTCAACATGGGCTCGGAAAAAAGGCGCATCACAGACCGTGTGTGAACCTGGAGTTACGTAGGCATATGCCCAGTCTGTTCTGTTTTCGCACTAGGCGCTGCATTCTGATTGGATCGGATAGCATACTGGGGGGGGTCAGGGCCGTGAAAAATCGTGCTATAAAGCGATTTAGAAATCGTGCACGCTCAAATTGTTATTTTATGACGAGTTCTATTAATCGCACAGCCCTAGAATGAACTGGCAATGAACAGAAAATAACTCGGACTGGCACCGCTCAGCAAAACGGGAAAACCAGAACAGAGCTCAGAAGCGGGTAGAGAGTCAGCGGAGCAAGCAGTCAGACAGAATTTATGCATGTTTGAATTTGTTGTTCTGTAGCATATGCAGCAAAAGTATCTAAGATAAATTGGCAGTTTATTATTAAACCAATCAGCAAGCTCGAATAGTGGAAGCATAGTTACAGTTTAATATTTATTTTTTGTTATTTAATTATATATATGAAATATATTACTATTTATTTTATTAGTAATTGGCGGCCCACCTGCAATACCATCACGGCCCACAGGTTGAAAACCACTGGTGTAATTCATAAATGCACATTTACTTTAAAGTACAATCCGATTTAGTGATATTGTCCTGTTTTGCTGGAGCATGAGAACTTGAAGCTCCACACTCATCTGAAAAGGGAGGCAGGAGCACCAGCTCATTTGAATTTAAAGGGACAAACACAAAAACTGCGCTTTTTGGCTCATACCCTAAAAGTGGCAATTTCAACAAGCAATAAACAATTGTTTGTTGGGTATTTTGAGCTAAAACTTTACATACACAATCTGTGGACATAAGACAATTATTTTACCTCTTGTAAAAAGGGGCATAATAGGTCACCTTTAACATGAAAAATGCCTCAAAGGGAACTTTTTGTTTTAAATTGATTCAGTGCAGTCAAAGTTAATGGACACACATTAAAACAATTGCCCTTTTCACAATGTTGCTTTATTTAATGTCACCAACATAATCATCATGATTATATTGGCAATTTTTGATAAATCACCAAGTCTAACTCACACACGCACATTATTGCTTCTTAGTTGGCACAGGCTGAATGAGAGTGTGTGTGTGCAGTCTCATATGTTGAGCCTCTGTGTGCGTGTCTTAGAGCATGCTTTCTTTATAAATGATGCTTGCTGTGAAAAGCAATTAGCGTAACAATTGTCGACAAGCTCCTGCTCTGAACGTGAGATGGCTGCTTTGGCTCTACGGGGATAAGCCTTTATGGTGTAACTGATATTAAGAATAATTGCTGAGAGTGCTATTCCCACATTGAAATAAGATATGGAGATGGGAGAGGTACTCAGCAGCCTATCGTCCCCTCTCTCACACTCCTTCCCTCTCAATTACCCTGCCCTAGTACGTTTTATTGCATTTATACTTGCTGATTGGTGTGAAACAAAAGGCATGTAAGCCTCAGTAACCTTTTCAGTGTTAACCTAAGTCTTGATTGGCTAAACGCTAGCAGTAAAGGTCATCACACCAATTGCAAAATGTTATTCTCTGTCCCGTTGGATCTGATGACTTGAAAAATGTGCTCCAAATCTGAGTGGACATACTGGTTATTTTATGTATACAGCTCATTTGCATTCGATGATCCCGGTTTATTAAAAAAAATATACATATTTTAATCTTTATAAACTGTACTCCCTAGCTTCTGCTAACTGTCATATGCGCATTCACGAGAGAGTGGTGTTACAGTAAGTGGCATAGGATGTAGGCGTAAACTGCGCAGGGCTCACAAAATCGCTAGCCTGACGTCCCAGGTCTATTGTGTTTTCCAGTCAGACTACCAAAATGTAGACAGGCATCTTAAATTCAGATCTCCCGTGGGTCCTTAAAAACTCATAACGTAGTACCAAACTTAAAGCCATAAAAAGTTTTAAATACGTTAAATGGTATAAGAATGTCTTAATTTCAAGAGGTCTTACAGAGGTTGGGGACGGAAATACAAGAGTCGCGGTATGGCTGGATTAAACTTCAAAAGGCAATGATGTCATTGAATAAGCGTTGCACGTTTCAAGTCAAAACGTGGATCGGATGTCTTTATTTGAATGTATCTGAAAGGAACTGACTGTCCTCAGAAACACGCCATTGGCTTTTTAAAATTTTATTTTACCTATAATTCCTGAAAAAGCAGCGTTTATGAGCGTGGAGCTGCTTTGTGTATAGCCGTTACTGGGGAAACTGCAATATTTCAGTGATTTATGGAATTAATCGATATTTTACATCCATAATCTGAACAAAATATTTCATCTACTTAATAAAAAATAAAGTTCTTGCAGGATTCCTAAAGAAAACAAAGCAATTGTAGAACAATAAAATAAATTCAGATGTTGAACATTCTCAGAACCTTTCAACATGGATTTCACAGGTTTTTCAGTTTGTATGTTCCACGTGGAATCAAAGAAAGACCCTACTGCCCATGGCTCCCTGTGTGAGGCTATTCACATGGGACACATGGGAAGCAGTGGAACCGACATGTGAGGCTATTCACATGGGAAGCAGTGGAACCGAGGTGCCGCCTGGGCCGTGGTTCCGGGGCGAATGTTACCACAAAAGCACAAATGAGGTCACACTTCAGCTTTGTACACCGAGGTGGGAACTGAAACAATTCTTTCATCCTCCATTAGCCTACTGGCAGCAAACTATATTAATGCTAATGATCGTGGCATGCCTTAATGCTAGTACGTCCTGTCACTGTTTAAGTTTAGAGATAAAGATTGATTTCTAACTATTGGGATATGATCTCAAAATGAAACAACTGCTGTGAATCTTGAAATGATTTATTTCTTTTTTCTTTTATTTTTTAAAGACAAATATTCCGTTTTTGAGAAGCGATACAGTATTGCCAAACAAAATATCGCAATACTCATATTTATCGATATTTTCTTACACCCCTAGTCAGCATTGTATAAAATGAAGTTAAGTGACCACACAGCCCTTTCACCACCACCACTTGCTGCCAGTTCTAGAAGGGTCATCTTGATTGTTTGGCTAAATGATGATCGTTAGAGCATGTACAGTTTAATACTGTAGTGTTTAAATGTACAGCCACTGCTCTACTTCAATGGTCGCTGCAGATGACTGCGCTTTTTTTTTCTCTATTCTAGCTTACAGCTTAATGACTTCCTGCCAGGGCTAAATTATGTGCTCACTTCATACCCCCCCCCCCCCCCTATTTTCGGCCCTAACCTCCCCTCGCATGCACCGCTCCAGGTTCTGATGAAACCGTTCCCCTTCTGCATAATCATATTTCCTCTAGCATGAGCCAAAAACAGCCAGAGAGCCGGAGCTGCTTTTCTCTGGAACGCTCCGCTGTACTCGTCCCTCATGATTCCATGACTTTTAAAAAGTGGGAGACTTAGATTCAGATTAAATACAGTATACTTGTACAGAATTAGACACAAGTAGGAATTCTAGAACATAGGTTAAAAATGTCTGTGGTTTTATCTATAATAATTGTGTGACATAATATGAAGGCTTAGTCTACAGATATTTTTAGATGCACTATTTATATAGCACAACTCTCCAAAAGTTTGGTTTGGAAATTGTTTTTCAATTACTTTGAAATAATCCCTTTTTTCACCAAATATTGTTGATTACAATTTAAAATAATTGTAAAAAAATTTGTATGTAGTTTATTCCTGTGATGGCAAAGCTGAATTTTCAGCAGGAATTACTTCACAGTCACATGATCCTACAGGAATAATTCTCATATGCTGATTTGGTGCTCAACAAACATTAAGATAGTTTATTCTTCAGTATTTCATTGTGCATTTATTCCAGTGGATTTCTGCTAGGGGTGTGCACGGATAGTCGAATATTCGTTCTGCTCTAATTATTCGATAAATAAAAATATTCGAATTTCGCTATATTTTTGCTTGCCATAAAAAAAGAAAAAAAGAAAAAAAAGTCTCCACGGCATATTCACAGAAAGTAACCAAATTCAAGAACATTGTTGCGGCATCTCTCAAGCAACGAATAAACACCGCTAACTTGGAAAATGCAGTGAAATCTCCTCTTCTCGTGTCCGCCTTAGACCCTCGGCACAAACATCTCAGGTTTCTCGATGAAAACATGAGAGAAGTAAGAAAAAAAAACTTTTTTGAACATTATCAGAACATTTTCCTTGATGCGAGTGCTGCGCCACCAAAGATGAAGAGGATGCAATTCCCACTCGTCGGAAAAGGCTGAGCCAGTTCTTCAGCGACGATTACAGAGAGTCCAGCCGAGACGAGTGGGAACAGTTCTTGCTGGAGCCATGTATTCCACCAGATGAGGATCCCATTCAGTGGTGAAACGAAAACACGAAGCGCTTCACAAAACTTATTCGCTTAGCACACCGTTATTTGTGAGTCCCGCCAACGTCTGTGCCGTCAGACCGCGTTTTCTCCGCGGCCGGCCTTATTGTTAACAGACTAAGGAGCCGACTTTCCCCCGATCATGTTTACATGCCCGTATTTCTTAACAAGAACATGTAAAACAATAGAAAAAAAGCAAAAAAGATTTGCTGACAGTTTCAAAGTTAAGTGTAAGCATTCTGTACAATAGCCTAATTGCTGCTGGCTGCTTTACGTTTTTTCTTTTTTCACTTTTTTTGCTTTAAATCTGTACTTTTGTTTGTTTGCACGCATTGTTAAAGTTTTTCAGCTACAAAACACGATGTGTAATGTTCAAGCTTATTGTGTGTAAGCTTGTTCAAAAATGACAGAAACAATAAATGTTGCTGAAAAATAACGTCTGTCTCATTAAACTTAATTTAAATAAACGAATATTCGAATACTCGTTTTTTTGTGAGCTCAAATATTTGAATGTGATATTTGCAGAAAACGCCCATCCCTAATTTCTGCTGAATAGAATACTACGTTATTCTTCCATTTTTCTGTTGCTTAAGTGTAGCCTCGAGCATACAGATGATCTGTGGTTAGTGAACATTGACGTGCAGCGTCAACACCTCCAGAGTAGAGTCTCAAGCTGTCACAGCATGAGTCAGTGCTGGTTGCTTCCAGTGTAAAAATGGTGTTATTGTCTGTAGGCAAGTTCTGGATGGGGGGCTGATGTCTTGGAAATCATCTTGCCAGCAATCTTACAGGTGTGAAATGAACATTCTAAAGCAGGTTTACTGTGCTCCTAAGTTATTGTGTGTTCTAGAACATTCACAAATAATGAATGATGCCAAATCCAAATAATGAAACACTTCTTATATATATATATATTATATTATATATATTATATATATATATATATATTAGTAATTGATTGTTTGTATAGCAAAATAAATAGGCTTAACTTTTTATTTATTTGAGTAGTTATAAAGGGCTTTCTGTATATTTTATTTTTAACAACTAAATGCACATCCAAAAAAACTGTATGGTATTTCATCACAGACTTGTCTTTCACTAATTAAAATTTCACTTAAAACACTTTTTCCAAATTAGACAAATGAAAAAGCATTTGATATCCCCTCATTCTTGGAGAAGAATATGGCACACTCTAGATTAAATATGGGTTCACCTTCAAAGAGGATAAACATGATTTGTGCTGACCACATTGTTGTGTATGCTGAGAGCATGAACCCATTGCAATTTACCTGCCATTTAGAAACATGCAAATTATAATGACTATAAATCACACTTTACAATAGGGCTGCACGATATTGGGAAAAAATGACATTGCGATATTTTATTTTTCTGCGATATATATTGCGATATGAAATCTAATCAAATTTTTTCTTACATACAAAAATGGGGTGAGCACACCTACATTCTCATTTTAAATGATTTAAACATTAGTATTATTTAAATTAGAGTAAATTATTTGTTTGTAACTTTAGGATGTGGTTTGAATTGTTAACATTAACATGATCTTACCACGAGCAATACTTTTGTTACTATATCAATCTTTGTTTATCTTAGTTTATAAAAACACAGCTGTTCATTGTTTGGTAATGTTACTTCACAGTGCATTAACTATGTTAACAAATACTGTACAACTTTTGATTTCAACAATGAAGGCTATAGCCTAAATGTTGAAATTAACAATGTTGTAGAAGTGCAGTTTAGTAATAGTAAATGTTAAATAATGTCGATAAATGGTTTAATAAATAGAATATTATTGTAAAGTGTTACAGATTTTTTTTATACACCAATTCAGACGTCTCGTGAGTTCAGTGTTGGACAGGTCAGTTGTTTAAACCATTCATTATATTGAATGGGTTCATAGGAATCAGCTCGTCCAATCAGACTTGTGCGGCACGCGTTGTGTAATTATCTCTGCAGTTTAGGATCTCGCACAAGATTTGATAACACAGAAAACGTTTCATCACTGGATATTTTGTTTTTTTTGACACCATTGTGTCAATTGATTTTGATTAATATGCATGAGGGAGAGAGAGCAAGACAGCGCTCTTGTTGTGTGAAGACGGTGAAAGTGAGCGTGCGCGCACCGCCGGGGCTCTCTCTCTCTCTTTCTCTCTCTCTGCTCGTTCTAATATGCGCCCTGTTAATCTGACAGTACTTAAAAACACATGCAAATGATAAACTTTCACTCTATAAAGGTTAAGCTGTGCAATTAATCCGCCAGTCATATTCCTCAAGGGCCGGGGAGCTCCTGGCCCGTACGGTTAATGAATAACGGATCAACTACGACAGGCTACATCGCACATCCTGCAATGTGACTATCGTGGATTCGTACATCGTGATATCAATGCTTAAACGACAAATCGTGCAGCCCTACTTTACAAGCTATTCCTTTAAGGACATTTCGATTAATTGTTGTATGAAAAACGCTGGTTTATGTATACAATCTGAGTGCTGAAGCAGAACCAGTTGACAAGTGCTGCTCTAAAGTATGGCTTTTGTCTTTGTAGTATCTAGTGTTTAATAGGGATATGCAGGTATAAAATTTTCCTGTTATGATAAATTGCTAAAGCTTTTATCGCGGTATATGGTATTATCACGGTATTGCAATTTATTTAATAAAAAAGGTGGTCATGATACAGTATAACTGGTTAAATAACTTTTCTTTTCATCTAACAACAATAACAATATTTAAATACAATAAAGCAATACAGAAACATAAAGTTAAAATATTATACAAAATATTTAAGGTGCAATTCATGAGCAATAGCTACATTGCTACAGAAGTTACTAATCTTTGTTAAAAAATACAAGTCTTAGTTCATGTTAGCTCATTAAATAACACCTCTGAAACTTTCAATTTTAGCAACGTGTTATTAAATATTGTAATACCTAACATTAATGAATGTTCAGAAGAATTTTTCATTGCCAGTTTGTTAACTAGTGAATTAACTAATGTTAACTAATGAAGCCCTAATGTAAAGTGTGAATGAACAATAAAGAATCAAAACAATTTCAAATGATATCTAGTCCATATTGTAGTCCAGATTAAAATAGGGAAAAATGTTTGAAATTAAATAGCCTATTTAGTCTAAATATTTAAGTATTTAACACTGTGATGAACATCATAGCGAATCCACAAAATCTGAATGGCTATTTAAAATTATTTAAATATGTTTTAGAAAGCAGCGCAGCTGCTTTATTTATGGGGTTTCCAGGGTAAGGGCTCCATTTTCTGCAGTTTAGCGCCATCTGCTGTCAGAGAGTGTATGTGCTTTCATTCAGCAAGTCTCTCATGTGTTCCCCTATGTGCTTCTTATGCGTGCCTATTTACATCAGGGCGCACATGCATCTTTCAAGCAGCATACAGCTGTGTTGTGCATTTTGACCAGTTGATAGGAAAATTATTCTTAAAATGCATTCCAAATTCAGAATGATTTGCAATATATAATTATTCATGGTATTTAGAAGTGCTCACAATAACGATATAATTCATATTCATTACCATGATATATCGCATTACCGAATACCGGCACATGTCTAATTGGAATTGTTGTCTTGGAAATACTGAGGAGTCAGTGTGTCTGCAGCATTGTGTTTTTTCCATGTAAATGCCATAAGATGCTATACAGAATGCTTTACTCATGGTCAAATGGTGTTTGTCGGGGAGCAGCTGTTATGTTGATGTTGTGGGTATTCGACTGGGCAACAGAAAGGCCCTGACAGTCTGGCTACATTGAGGCTGGAAATAGCATACTGCTACACACACACACACACACACACACACACACACACACACAAACACACACACACACTGTTGCCAAAGTGACAATGCATTGGAAATATAAGAAAAACATCGTAGTCTGCTGAGAGGAACACCGTTGTGCTTGACTGCCATCAGCTCCGACTTCCGAGTTGACTGTATTCCAGTTGTTAGTGGAAAATTGTCTTTCTGTCAGATGTTTTAACCTTAGTGACGTGACAGCAGTGACGGATGTGGCTTTGTCATGCTTCATAAGTGCAATAACTAAAAAAATAAAATAAACTGTAGCCAGTCTTAAAATAGTTGTTTTAATGTTTTTGAACATCTCCTATGCTTACCAAGGCTGCATTTATTTGACCAAAAATACAGTTAAAACAATAATATTGTGAAATATTATTACAATTTATGTGGAAATTGTGTTTTCACAATTTTTGTGAAAACTCTTAGATTAATAGAAAATTCAAAAGAATGAACTTCTTGATTTGGCAATTTCTTTTTCTAGAGGAAATAGAAGGTACACCTTCGTTAGGTCTTAGCTATTCACCTTTTTGGGCTCCTGTAGCCTGTGTGAGACCGGCACGGTGTCTTGGGCAGGTTTATTATGTACGCCTCAGAGTGCTCTTCCAGAACTGGCACACTGTCTGGCTGTTTATTGGTTTTGTAATGGGATCCATATCAGGAATTTTTGGCAGACATAGAGTAAATGAGCTAACACACATTTGAATCCCACAGGATAAATAGGAGTCATTGTTTGGTGCAGAAAGCACAATAGTGTTTCTGTCTCAAAACCATGGCCTTAACGCTTCATAGAGCCAGAGAAAGATATAACAAAGCTTTGGTCAAAGTAATCAAGTAATTGTGTGATTTCCTGACCTGAAGATTTTGGAAAAACTCAAAGCAGGTCTATTTAGTCTGTGAAATTGCTGTGATTCTCACCCTCAGCTGTATGTTGTACTACACAACACCTATTTTATTTGTTGGTCTGCATTCCATGGAGATGGGAAGGTGGGGTGTTTGGCACCAGTCCTGCAATGATCTCTCCAAACTCTGCTGACACATGGGTGTGGTACACGTACACACTTCACACTCAGCTATAAAATGCCTTTGTGGCATTTGGTCTTTTGAAATCTTCCTAGAAATTTTCTAGGCTGTTGGTTCTAGAGTGCTGCAGGCAGAAACGTGGTTCTTGTGATCCAGGGTGCTGACTGCATTGCAGCCATTCTTAAAATGTACACGTCTAATCACTTCGCTGTTGAATGCTCTGGACCATTCTTTGGGCTTGTCTTTGGGAGTCCTGGACTGAATTTCACATCAAGCTCCCTGAGACCATAATGTTAAAGAGTGTGAAATTGATAAATGCTTTTATTTTAATTGTTTTATAGTATCAAGTATTTATTTATTGACTACGTTTCGGTAGTCAATAAATAAATATTTGGATTTTTTTTTTTTTCACAGTATAAAATGCAGTGTTTCAAACTCAAATGATTCTTTCTTCAGCACACAAAAAGTAAAAATCATCGAGGAATCTTAAATGTATCACAGTTTCAACAAAATATTAAGCAGCACAACTGTTTTCAACATTAATAATAATAAGAAATGTTTCATGAACTGCAAATCGACATATTAGAATAATTTCTGAAAGATCATGTGACATTGAAGACTGGAGAAATGAAAATTAAGCTTTGGAGTTACATGAAAAAATTACAAATAGATTATAATATAAAAATGTATTTTAAATTGTAATATTATTTTTCAACATTATTTATTTTTTCTGTACATTTGATCAAATAAATTCACCCTTGCGGAGCATGAGAATTCACAAATTTTTTTTTGTCTTTTTGACCCCAAACTTTTGAACTGTAGTATACATGACAGCATTTTCTATTGTTAAATTAAACTTCTTGCTCTTAAAATGATAAGATGTTAAAGATTGACTAGAACACACGTGATTTAAAAAGTTTTGGGAAGATTTTATGCTCGCACATTTTCAAGGGTTCTTCATATGGAAAATAGATATCTCAAATAGTTCTGCAGTAATCAGAAAGCAATGGTGTAACAATGTTATGTTAGTAGACACAGGAAGGAGGCAGCGGGAATAGGCGAACATTTACATAAAACTTTAATAACAAAATAAAAACAAAACAATGCGACAGCCCCTTGCGGATGATTATCGCACACAAACAGAACCAAAACAAAAAATAAAATCCAGGCCTGGTCCTCTCTCGTCTTCCACTGCAGTCACTCCTCCTTTTATCCTTCCGAAGCTGCTCTGTGGTACTCGAGACCGATGAGTGGCGCAGGTGTCGCTCACTATCACTTTCACTCCACCGGCCTCGCTCTGTTCCCACGGCTCTTGGCCCCCGCCACTCATCAAAAATAACAACAGTTTTCCGCTTTATCTCCTGCTGTATTTTCTCTTCCTGTTGCTGTCTATCTATCTCCATCTGTCTCTCTCCAACAACATCAAGTATGTGTCTTTATGTATGTGATGGCTCTAAAAACATCTTGTTTAATCAGTTTGTTAGTAGGGCTGTTGCAATAACCGCAATATCGCAGAGGAATGCAAGAATTACAGCAACCGCGATTTTGCACGTTTTCTTTTTTCATAGGGTTATTCCCTTCTCATTTTACACTTTGTGCAAGTGCACTGAATACTAAATAAGTACGTAATGATAACTTTAATGTGTAACCTTTTGATTTGTACAAAGGCTTCGTTGATTTGCACTTAACAAGCCTAAACAGACAGTGAATGAGAGAGAGAGAGAAAGATCAACTGAGCATGTGCGATTACTTGCGAGTCATATATATTTCTGAAAATAGGTTGTCATGTCCAAGAAAAGCCAAATCTCTGTCTTGGCATCGACACATTGTTGGTCAGCTGAGCCTTCTAACGTGGTGCTATAATGTATGTATATGTGTGTGTGTGTGTATATATGGTGATAATACTGCACACCACGCTATTGAGCCACTCAGCATTACCGCAAGGGAAATTCTAGGGCTGCAACTAACGATTATTTTGATAATCGATTAATCTGTCGATTATTTTTACGATTAATCGATTAATCGGTTTATGTACTTATATTTTAGTTTTTTCCATTTTTTCCCCAAGTAAATTATTAATAAATGGTCTTTATCATTCAGCATAGATTTAAGAGATTTTAACCATTTTGCATTGTCATATCCTCATTAAAAATATACCTGGAGTTGTTTTATTGTGTTAGTAATCCTTTGTCGAACTCTTCTGCAATCAAAACACTGACCCATACTCTAGCAAATTTTACAAGGAGATTTCAAATAATGTTTTCACCATGGCAGTCCTTAGAGCTCCTAAAGTAGTTTAACATCCTGAACATAGCTTATTAAGGAATCTTTCAGAACATATTTTCACGAAGAATAAGGATAAAACAGAATAAAATTGCAGTGCATTGTATTTTATTATTTACTGGGAAACAGCTTTATAGCTTATGCTGTGAAATTGTAAACAATCCTTCAAAAAAAGTGCCAATGGCATGAAACCTGAATGGAACTCACAATTTAAAGTAAAATCCATCAGAAGGTTGTCCAGAAAAAAAAATAGGACACACACAAAAAACCTGCTGTGTGAAAAAGAGCAGTGAATACTTAGAAAAAAAAAGTGCATTTCAAATATCTACATTTACCTCTCTCATTCAGTCATAATTAGGCAGCACGACTGAATTTTGAACTGGTAAACGACAAACTGATCACAGAACATGTTTGTAAAGCTTTAAATGTTAACTGTTAAAATTAAAAAGCAATGTTATCAGCTTTTACGACTAAACATTTGCAAACAACATTGTACTGGAGAATCTGCACAAATGAAAGTCTTAGGGGCCGTTCACATATCGCGCCTAAAAACGCGTGGAAAACGCTAGGCGCGCCGCTTTCTCCTTCTTTCCAAAGCGCCCCTGAGGCGTCTGCCTTTGATAAGCAACCATGACGTGCTCTCTCCTTGAAGACGCGGAAATTTCAGCAAAGGATAAATGGATTTGCAGCTCAAAAAAATCGCTTGCAGTAGCTCTGCTACTAAATTTATTTCAAAATGGAAATCCATATACAACTATGATCAGCTGTTCCTTTCATCTTGACTGAGCTTTTAACGTTGTTACGGGAAAGGATGAAGCTGATTGGTTAGTTCTTGTCACATGACCCGCGGTGCGGTTGCGGCATTCTGAAAAGTTTAAATGTTTTTAACTCGATGCGGTGCAGTGTTGGAACTAACGAACTTGAGCGCGCAAAAGACGCGATATGTGAACGTCCCCTTAAACAGTGCAGTAGTGCAGAGTTTACAGGTTACTCTTCTTTTTTAAAGGCTCAATGTAAAGTACTCACACATCACGCTGAATGCTGCAGACATAGACATCATATGATGTCTATGGCTGCAGAGACGCTGCTCGGGAAGCACGTGACATAAAACAAGGCCAGCTATTGGCTATTCGCTACTTCTCCTGTTGTACTGGCTGAGTAAAACCTCCGGTGGCTCATTACTGCCACACTTTGGTCACCGCAGATTTGAAATATGCACGAAATGAGCCGCTTACGGCAAATAAAAGTTATTTAGCAACGAATCGATGACTAAATTAGTTGACAACTATTTTAATAATCGATTTTAATCGATTAAATCGATTCGTTGTTTCAGCTCTAGGAAATTCCTTCACCGTGACAGCCCTATTTGTTAGCAGGCTGCTAAAAACAGCAGTGATCTCCACTACCCACATACTCACACAGTTACACTCACACACTAACAAACAAACCCAAGCATACTGTCTGCAACTGAAAACCTGACAAGATGCCAAACTCGACACCGATTTCTTTCAAAAGGCAAAATGCTATGTGGTACAGAACAAGGCAGCAGGGATAGTGGAAGAAACCGTTCACCCCAAAATGAAAATTATAATTTCTTACCTCAAATTCATTCACTAATTGTTATAATCTTCTCTGCTGCTGAAGTGGGGTTGTACTGGATCAATCTTAATTGTGAATGAATCATTAGATTGGCTTTGTGAATCTAATGATTCATTAAAAAGATCCTACTAACATAATCCCACTAATTTCTGGTTTTGTTTTCCACTATAGAAAGTCATGTGGCTTCCATGTCTTTATGGTGTGTTATGAAGATTTCCTGCAGCTAACATTCTCTGCTTTTCTTTAGCTTTCCCTAGGGATGCATTTTGGAGCATTAGTGAATCTTGCAATTCCTCCTCTCACCGCTTTATTCATCATCATATATTGAATTCTGTAACTTGTGTTCTGAGTGCAAACTCAGTGAATGCACAGTTGGCCAACATAAATGTTTTATGTATCTATAATAATAATGGTGATAATAATTGTACTGTAAAATTACAATTCATATTATTATTAAATAAAAAAATTACCATTTAAATATTTATTATTATTATTATTTAATATTTTTTTTACTGTATAACTCTAAAATTACAATGATAATATGTCTGTCTTATTTATTCATTTTCAAACATTAAACCATCGAGATCTTATTTTTGTGGAATACTATGTGGAGCTCTTAAATATTCTCTTTTGTTGAAAACAGCTGCTTTATAAACACTTATAAGTATGGGAAGATGGTTGAGGCATGTGGCATTACCAAATGCACCCATAGCCAGTTTTATTTTGATTATTTGCTTAGGCCTCGTGCCAGCGTTTATGCTTTTTGGATAAAGCAGCCTATTCATGACTACACATAGTCTCTGCATAATAAGGTGGCATAGGAGAAAGTATTTTAGTTACATCAAGTACAGCTATGCAACCGAGGCAGAACACACACACACACACACACACACATAGCCACGTTCATGCCATGCTTGCTGATGCAGCCCTCTGGACTAGGTCATCGGCGGTCCCAGTCAAGCGATGGATGACCTTTCCGGGGACACACGCCTCTCCTCCTGTACTGAATTTTATTCAGTTCTTTTAGGCAGAAACCTATCAGTATTCAGAAGAATGCTGGCATGACTGTGTGCTTGTGTATTCACCCTTGTAATGCATGTTTGTGAATAACAAAGATAAAAAGGATGTAATAGAAAACAAACCAACAAGCCCCAGCGCAAAGGACGTCTGAGAGATTCTGAGGGGCACAGCCGAGAAAACGACAAGGATGACTCTCTAAATAGCATTTAGTGTTTGTTTTTTTTATGGCTCCTCACAAGCAAAAGAAAAACAGCAAAGAGGAAATCTATGCATCAGTAGATTCAAATCCGTTTCATGCCTAGAAGGCATTCTAGAGTTGTACGCTACAGAGGCTTTTTGTTCAGCCTCTTTTATATCTCCACAGTGTCTTGCATTACATGCACAGCTTGATAACAGAGAGTTGAATGTTTTTTTTTTAGTCGCTGCATCCACTGCAGAAATCTCTAATGAATATTGATAGATGGTTGTTTTGGCAACTGTGAGGTCAGAGTTCTTTTTCTCTTTCTCCGAGAGGAACATCCAAAGCATGACAGATGTGATTGTGTGCAAACAGGCCTCTGCCGAACCCAGCATTCCTCTTGTAGACACCAAAGCGATGGTTTCTGTCCTTGAGGGCAGTAGCCACTCTATTAGTGTTTATATTGGGGCTATACTATTTATTGTCATTTGTATGCTTGGCTTAATAAATTAATTGGTTCATTGTGTACACTGTTGGGAGAACAGGAATGGAAGTGGCTTGTCATTTAGCAGATGCTTTCTTATGCAGAGCAACTGCAGTGTTTTATTTATTTATTTTTAAATCGTTAAATAATTTGCTTTCTCAAATCGAGCCGATCTCAGATGCCTGTCTTTGTGACGTCACACAGACAGGCCCCTCCCATGACAGTTTGGTTGACGGTGGTGTTTCAGCACAGACTGGACTGGCGTCTTACCTTAGACCCGCCCTGAGTGAGCTGTCATCAGTCCACCATTGTTTCGACGTTGGAGCAGAGGTAGACAAGAATGTCTCCTAAGTGATTGAAGGGTTCTGAAGTTGGAAGTAATAATGAACATAGCATTCGTCATTTAATCCCGACATCTGATTCACTGAAGGATTACTTTTGTTTCTGAAGGGAATGTCCCCCTGATCTACCTAAATGCGTCTGTTCGCGTGAATTATTTGTGACCCAGCTTCACCGCCAGAAGAAGTGAGTGTAAGGTTTTTTAATGAATCTCTGCAAATCACCTTTTCTAATAATCTGGTAGTTAGCGAGTTTTGCGATTGAGAGTGGGTCTCTCAGAGAGCGGCTCGGAAGAGAGGGATAGGGTCAGCAGAGCTCATTTGCGTTTAAAGAATGCAATAAAACAAACAGCGTGCTGTAGACAGAACTGTTTCTGACAGGGTAAAGATGGTGTTGTTTTACACTACCCTTGAGAAATTTTAACCAAACTATGTTACAGACTTTTCATTAAGACCCTAAAGAATCATATCTACTTGTGGAAAATAAGCATCTGATGACCCATTTAAAGCTTCTATTTTGTTGACAACAGCTGCTTTATAAGCATTTGTAAGTATGGGAAGATGGTTGAGGCATGTTGCATTACTGAATGCACCCATATCTGAATTTATTTTGATTAATTTGCACCAGTTTGTGTTTGTATTTGGTTGATTTAAAAGCCGAATTTACATCGGCCATTACTCTAGTCTTCCATCTCACACGATCCTACAGGAATCTTTCTAATATGCTAACCATTTTTTTATCATTTTTGAAAGCAGTTGTTTTAATTCATATTTTTGTAATGTGTTTCTTTCAGGGTTCTGATGAATAGAAAGTTTATAGAAAATGGAAATATTTTTAACCTATAAATTTCTTTACTGTTATTTTTGATCAATATAATGCACCCTTGCTGAATAAAAGTATTAATTTATTTGAAAAAAAGTAGTAGAAAAGGAATGCAAATAATAAAGTGGAAAAGGATTGCAACAAATAATTATATTAAAGGTTAACCCTCTATGCACATGGCAATAGAACCCCCAATGACTAGAATTTTTTTGTTTTGTTTACTCTCCAGACTGATATACTATATAGTCATTCAAGCATTATAACACTGACTTTATCTGGACAAATGACCCTTGTTATTGTCTTTTTGCATTTTGGACAAACATACAGGTATGCCATTTTAACTGAACTTAGTAAAGGTGGTGCTTAAGATATTGTTGGTCATTCAGTGTTTCTTTAAAAAAAAATTGAAATGGTATAAAATGCACTAAGGATTACTGAAAATTGTTTTAAAAAATTGTTTCCATGTACTCAGTAGAATAATTTTAAAGAAAAAGTAAGGGTTTCCATCTTACATATTTCAATTATAATTGCTTTCCAGTCTTCTAGAGTGGTTAAGTTGTAGTCATTTACTAGTAATTGCCTTTTTAGTTGCAACCAGTAATATTCTCCATAAATATGTATTTGTTTCATGCAAATCCAAGTTTCCCAAATATCCCATTTCAGTTTCATGTGCTATATTAATCTTCAACATGGCCTCCAATGTCCTGTGTACAACTTTCCAAAACAAGTGGATAACTGGACAAGACCAGAATATATGGTGATGATTTGCTACTTCAGAATAACAGTATCTCCAACATCCAGATCCTATTTTACAATGGCACTTTTGTGCATGGGATATAATTAATCAAAGTACGTTTTTCCATGCAAATATCCTTCACTAGTGAGAGCCTGTGGTTTCCTTTGGGATTTACATGTTTTTAACCAAACCTCTTCTCTTATAACAACGTTTCTTTCCTTGTCCCATTTAATTCTGACATAGGATGTAGAATCTGATCTATCATTTTGAAGACAATGATAACATTTGGAATTTTTTTTTTTTGATGTTGTCTTTTTGTTTTGCTTTTGTTATTTGCCTGAGATTTTATACAGATAAATATTCAAGTAAAGTAATACATCTGATTCTCTAATAAAACACAATCCGTTGCAAAAATCATGAGTCACACGAAACTAATTGTTTTAAAATTACAGACAGATGCTGTTTTGTACTGTGCCCAGAGTAGTTAGTGGCTACATTGGAAACACTTAAAACCAAACATGTGACTTCATAATCAACACTTAAGATGATTGACAGCTGAAATGGCCATAAGTCATGCAATAACAGAAGTCTCTTATGTCAACCGTTAAGTGTGGCGATAATACTGACTCTGGGTAACTGCTGCCTGTGATGGACTGAATGTGTATTTCTTCAAATATCTATTTTCAATCCATCTTTGATTGTTTAAGCTAGTGCAAGTGTGAGCTTGTTGCAAAGAGAGCCCTGTTTTTGAAGTAGCTGCGAGACTGACATCCAGAAGCAGTTTTGACAGGTTGAATGTTATATGTCTCTATTTCACTCTCTCTGTCTATCTCTACTTGTCTGTCCTTCTCTTTGACTTTGTTATTGGAACAGTGTTGTTTTTCTTTCGAACTATCAGTGCTTCTGTGCGCCCACTGTCAGATGCTTGACTTTCAATGTAATTGAACTTCCAGATGCCAAGGGCAGAGAGGCATTAACATTCAGCTCTCTCTCTCTCTGTCCGTGTGTGTGGGGGACACTTACCATTTCTGTTTTTAAGCACCTGCTATGCCATGCCCACTGACACGCACATGCGGGCATCTGTAATG
The DNA here is from genome assembly GCF_963082965.1 of Carassius carassius. Lineage (NCBI taxonomy): Eukaryota > Metazoa > Chordata > Actinopteri > Cypriniformes > Cyprinidae > Carassius > Carassius carassius. The sequence continues at coordinate 36,047,686 of NC_081758.1, read as the reverse complement.
GGTGAGACCAGTGTTGTTTTACTGTTATTTATATACTATTATACTATTTTTTTTCTTTATTATTTTATTGTAATAAATACAAATATTTATTATTTTTGATTTTGAATTAGCTTTTTATTTTATTATTTTACTAATGGTGTTTGTCAACCCCCCCCCCCCCCCCCCCAATATATATAAGCTTTAATTAATACAGGTCAGACAAAAACATGAGGGTGAGTAAAGCGACAGAGTTGTTTTTTTTTTGGTGGACTATTTCTAAAAGGCTAGATTCTTTTTATAATGAGAGTTGGCGATTTGAAGTGTCATGAGCACCGGAGACCATTGGCGAGTTAAGCAGAGAAAGTTCTTGTGACTACTGTACCATTGAGAGTGTGGATGTGTATGGAGTGCTCTCACAATCTGCCTCCTGATACAGTTGAGTAGGAACAAGCAACCAACAGTCCTGGGTGACCTTAAGAGATTGAACCACACTTTCTTTGTTTTTTAATTCTAAACTTGATTGCCCAAGTTTGAGTATACTACACTTTCTTTCTCTCTCTCTCTTTCTCTCTCTCTCTCTCTCTCATCTTTATTGTCAGGCTTGTAAGATGTTTCGCAGCTGCACTTGTGGTTTGATGTGAGTTTTGATTTACATCTCTACTGGTCTGTTGATGGGTGAACTGCAGATAAGGTGCTTTATTCTAAACCATAAGCAATTTATTACATGCATGCAACAATGAGAGAATACAAAAATTCTTTCACTTTACCAGTCAGAGTAGGAGTGTATATGGCAAACATCCACATGATAATCAGCACACACACATATGCATGCATACTGTACTAACCCTGAATGAAAATAAATTGCTGGCTGGCGACAACCAGCATCCTTGAATAATGCATTTTTGTTAGACTTATCTAGTATTAGCCCTTGAAGGAAGGGGTGGGAGAAATCACTGCAGGTCGCTGCATGCCATCCCTGATCTTTAGGTCACCTGATGAGAGGAGTAATTTATCAAAATGTTTTAAAAGGTTTGCAGCATGGTTCAAATATAGAAAATGTGGCGTATAAGTTGCATTTTATTATTTCTTTCAAAAATAGGCCTAATGCCAATGCAAAATGTTTACAAACATTATAATAAACACTGTAAACATAGCTAGGCTATTTTAGTTTCCCACACTCCACAACAAATCCTTTCAATTTAACAGTAGGTCTATTTAGAAAAGAACAAGAAAAAATATACAAGAAGCTATAGCTATAAATGACAGGCCAAAACTTATTAATTTCAACGAAACTGAAACCAACGCTGCGTCTCTTATTCGACAAAATCAAATATTTCCATATTTACAATGTATTTGAATATTAGTCATTCTACGAAAGCACTGTATAACTGATATAGGCTTATGTTTTTTTTATTTTTTTATTTTTCCTTTTTATTCAAAACAATTCCAAACATGCTGAATATATCAGGAAATATCTTGTTTCTCAAATATGTGTAGGTAAACGCGTTTTGCACCTTTATAGATTGTTATTTGATCAATATATGGAAATGTAGTGTAATCTATTAACTACACATAAAAACCCGACTTTTTACTTAAGTGCCATATCATGCCATAAAATATTTTTAATACGACTGAATTTGCATTTAATGTAAATTTTAATAACAATATTGTAAGTTACTTATTTTAACACTTTCATTTTACAGAGAGTAAAGAACATTTACATTATCAAAAAACATTTTCATTTAGTCTAGCCAGAGTCCAGGCACTCTCAAAAACTCCCATTAAAATCACTGAAGCCCTTTACATTATGAAACGAATATCTTACTTACATTCGTATGCACATCTGCACTTTTTGTTGTTTCTGATGAGAGAATTCGCTAAATAATTCAGTCAGCAAGCAAGTAAACAAAACACTGCATTTCAGTGATGACTCTTCTGGACGTCTCTGATTGGCCATTGCATCCATAAGCGCAACAGAATAGTTTCTGATTGGTTATCATGAAGCGTTGTACGAACGCGTCCGTCTCTGGCTCAGCGCCAGCCAGCGAATGCAGATTTGAATTTAGCAGCTGATGCTGTGCACTGAACGATCTAATCTCACCGCTGTGATTGTATCAAATGTATAAAAAAATAATATTCGGCAATTTTTTTTTTGTTGTCGTTTAGAAGCAGCATTTAAAATGCACTTGGCTCAGAAATCTGAGGGGGCACGTGCCCCCTCACTTCGAATGGGCATGACGCCTCTGGTTTTGACTACATATTTAAACTGAGCATAGTGTGTTTTTTCCCATATGTTTGACTGACTATATTTTATTATGATAATGAACATGCTGCATTATTGTCAAGGTAGCAAAGCTTAACTGTGTGCGCGCATGCAGGGTAGTGTTGCACGGTGCACCAATACTTCAAAAGTATCACGATTCTCGGAAATTAAAAACGTTACGATTCCTACATTTATTAGTATCGATACTTCAAAGAATGACTGCGTTCCAGATTTGTAAGAGACGTATCTCATGTTGGTGTGTGCAACGCACGCTTCCAGTGCCTCCCTATGGACGTCTGTGTTTTTTCTCCTCACAGAAGCAGCAAAAAAGCACCACAGCGAGATGGCTGCATTAGTGACTTTATAAACTGATTTGGCTTTACTAAAATGTGTGCATAATCGCATTAAATAGTTTAAATAAGTTGTTCAGATGAACAAAGCACAAGGTTTTCTTGCATAATTAACATTTTAATTGTTTGGTCAGACAGTTCATATATAAAATCTGCTGATTGCTGATCGAGATTTACATGCTTGGCTCACTGACCCCGTAAACTCATTCATTTCATTCACGAACGAGATGTATCAGTTCATTCAACTCATTCACGAATGAGAAGATCTCTCGATCTCATACAGTGAAGGGCGGATTCGTTCACTACATTCAACAAATCACATGCTCCGTCACATCCTTAGTAACTCTTTGACAGGATGAAACAGTTCACAGAGCTGTTCACGAGCTGCGCATGCGCTTCTAATAGCGCCGAGCTCGCGCGCTGCTGTGGAGGGAGGAACTTCAGTGAACAAGAAATATGAGTCTAGTAGCAATGTATCTTCCGTGATGTCCCCGATGCGCGGGTCGGGGTAGTAAAATAAATTATACTTTATTTGTGGGCTGGGGCGGGCCAAATAATTTCATAAAAGCGGGACCCGCGGGTTGGAAAAAAACCTGACCCACGCATCACTAGGCTGCATGTGCGAGCACAAGTGATACTGTGGCCGCCGGTCCACGACTGGTAGAAAAAGATGACGCTCAATAAAGATGACGCTCAATAAAGCTCACTGGCTGAGTTTTCTCCTCTGAAAGAAAAGGTTGCATAAGTTACAATATCTGAGATATTGCTGCTAAATTGTATTTGCTTTTTTTTTTTTTACTTGAATGCCATTGCTTAAATTTATATTATTTATCTTTTGACATTTAATCTTCATTCAGAAACAGAAACATTGTTTAATATAATCGCTGTTCATATTTTTATTCAAAGTTCAGAATCAAGATAAATTTATTACTCTTATGTTTCTTATGATAACTGAGATAATGCTGCTAAATTTATTCTTTCTTTACCTTGAATGTCATTGCTCTATTTAATTTTTTATATTTTGATATTTCATATTTTGTTCAAATGTTTAATATATCTGCTGTTCATTTATTAGTGTGTTATATGATTAGTGTGTTATATGATTAGTCCCGGTTTTAAAATAAATCAATGATATTTGAGAGTGTATTTTCCCTTTTCAGGAAAAGTATCGAAATCGCAATTCTTGACTAGGTATCGTATCGAAACAATAATTTTGGTATCGTGACAACACTAATGCAGGGTCGGTTCAATCTTTTGAATTTTTTTTCTTCTAACAGTGGAAGCAACTAAGCTAATCCTTTAAGTCATAAAGGTAATCGGAATTGTAAAAGGTTTGCTTTTATTTGTGTACATTCACAATATAAAAAAATCTTTTTGCTTTTGTGAAACGGGCCTAAAGAAAAATAGGATATGGCTTTCTGCCATTTTGGTTTCCTTAACCAGAACTCTGCATACTAGGCTACTTTTTGCTCAGCTTTTCTAAGAAAAATCTTAAATACAACCACTAGTAATATGATTTCTTGGCTTCTCACTTTTGACCAATAGGTAGCGCTGTTACCAAATTAATGTGGCACGGTCAATTTGAAGTGACAATGGTACATACAAAGTTTGGTGTCAATATGTCAAATATTTGCAGAAATACAGCCTCAGATGCAGTTTGAAAAAAAAAAATTATTGGCTTACGATTCAAAATTTATTCGAATAAAAATGTTAAACTTTGGATAAGTGGAGGCACTAGAGAATTTGAGTTAGAGACTCCAAATTTGCTATGGTGACTTTTATCACTGTCCTCTGTCAGTGTGCCAAATTTCACAACTTTCCCGCAAGCTGTTCTATGGGCTGCTATAGACTTGCGAAAGAAGAAAATCATAACGGCTAACGGATACAATAGGTGCCTAAGCGCCTTTGGTGCTTGGCCCTTAATAATCTTGTCGGTTAACGGTTAATAAGAGTGAGAGTGTGAAGTGACATTCAGCCAAGTATGGTGACCCATACTCAGAATTTGTGCTCTGCATTTAACCCATCCGAAGTGCACACACACAGAGCAGTGAACACACACACACACACGCTGTGAGCACACACCCGGAGCAGTGGGCAGCCTTTTATGCTGCGGCGCCCGGGGAGCAGTTGGGGGTTCGATGCCTTGCTCAAGGGCACCTAAGTCGTGGTATTGAGGGTGGAGAGAGAACTGTACATGCACTCCCCCCACCCACAATTCCTGCCGGCCCGGGACTCGAACTCACAACCTTTCGATTGGGAGTCCGACTCTCTAACCATTAGGCCACGACTTCCCTTAAACTTCCCTTAATAATCGGTTAACGAGCGTCGGTTAGGAGAAATAACCAAAATGAACATCCCTAGACACAATTAATGGATAATCAAATTATTTGTCATTATCAGTTATTATAGATTTTTATAGTTTATAGTTTTATAGATTATATATAGTTTTTGCAGCTCTAGAGTAGTCTAATTTATATGCCAAATTCTGCCAAATCATCACTGTTCGGTCTGATTTATAGTGTAGTTTTTCACAGGCACAGTTGCATTAGTTCTTGGTAGATGTGTTCATTTCTCTGTTTTCACATTACATGGGTCAGTGTGTTGCCAACAACTACGTCTCCCCAAAGGTAAGATAATGCAGAACACAATGACCCAGAGCAGGCTGTTTGTAAACACTGATTTACTGCACGCTCAGTGACACTCGTGCATGCACATGCGCACAGAGACACGCTTACACTCACTATTTTAATCCACCCTCAAGGGAAGTCTACATGTGCACACAAGCCCGCACACACATTTGGTTAAGCTTTATAAAATGTTCTTAAGTGTATTAAACAGCATTCAAAAGCCAAACAGGCTTTTGGTTTGCAGCTGTGAGTTGTTGGTTAAGCAGCTGTGAGGTGTTTTGGCCAGAACTGTAAATCCTTGATTCAGGAACATCATTCATTTGTTTTCAGATTTATCAGACGAGGAGTTGTCCGATATCACTCATCAAGAAAAGCCCTGTAAAGCTAAAATATAGAGAGAGGATGAAATTGTATATTTTCAAGCGATTCCTGCCCCTGGAGAGTCCCAGTGCTCAGGGTTTGGCCTGTTGCCTCACATCTGTTGAGCAGACCATTGAAAGATCCAGGCCAGCTTTCTCTCTTTCCCACACATAAACATTCACCATGTATATCCATGTGTGTATGTCATACCGTGTGACATGAAAATACAGTCTCGCCAAATAATTTACAGTTATACAGTGCGCAGAAGGCAATCAATTTTATGATTGAAATCAGCTAGGATCCTCGTAGCATACTTACTGCCACTTGGGATTCTGGGAACTATTTCTGTAATGGCCCAATAACAAGAGCCAAAGCAGAAGTGCTTGTGTATTTATTTATTTATTTATTTATATTTTTAGATAAATTAATTAGTCTTCTAGTTTATGTAAGGAATAATTGACTCTGGGCCATTGAATTATTAGAAAAATAATCCACACCCGAGGTGGTGATGCGTTGTGGCCGTTACACCTCGGGCTGGATTATTTTTCTAATAATTCAATGGCCCAGAGTCAATTATTCCTCTTATACTACGCTTACCAAGCCTCAAGGCATCGATCAGATGATATGTTTAAAGGAATTCTTCCAGTTTTTGTACTTAAATCGCTATTGTGAGTAGGATTATTTCTTCCGCATCTCATCCAATGACTCTTTCGCTATTTCCAAAACGTAATTTTAAAGCTGGTAATGGAGGCTTGAGCGGTTGATAGCATTCTAATGCAGTTATTAATGAAGTTATTAGAAAGAGAGCAAAAGAGACAGAGACACACAGAGAAACAGAGCGAACGAGAGAGAGCTTGTGTGAGTTATGCTACCTCTGTGCATCTCTAAACAGTGCTGTTATTACCTCGCTAGTGAGAAATGTCGTGTACTTTTTAAGTTGCTATATAGGGTAAATGATCAAATCGTCAGGGCAGCGCTGACAACACCTTTTTGTGCAGTTAACTATGCAAAGTGATATGGAACTGTAATGCGGTCAAGAGAGCTGCCTGGAACTACTTTCGCCGTGTGTTTCACAGAAAATAACTGCACACCTCAGAACGTTTGTCAGATTCAAGCATTCAACATTGTAGTATAAATATTTATATAAAAATATTTAACAGCATTTATTTGAAATAGAAATCCTTTGTCACATTATGCTTTTACTATCACTTTTGATTAATTTAATGCATCTTTTCAGGATAAAAAGGTGGTTTTCCAGCAACTGACTCAAACTTATCTTTGTCAGTTGTCATGTATTAATTTGTGGACTTTTTTTTTACCACCCTTTCATGATTGAATTTATTAGTTCTGAGACTAGAGTGCCTCCTGTGATAACTACTATATAAAACCGGCTAACACTGTGATCTTTATGCCATCTTTATGCATTCTTATGCGTTCTTAACATCTATAATCATGTGCAGAGCATATCGGTTGCTTGGCTGTATCAGTAATGGTTGGTTTAATTCGTCAACAAGTTCACAACAGAACTCACTCACTCACTCACTCACACACACACACACACACACACACACACACACACACACACACACACACACACACACACACACACACAGTTTTGTCAGAATGAAAGGGAGAAGTTTGGCCATCTGCTAGCAGTAGGAATTCACAACACACACAAGAAGCCATTGTTCGGGAGCACTCCTAAGCCACTGCGATTTGCACAGTCCCTCTAAAGCCTATTGTGAAGGAGTTAGCATGACGCTAAAGCTGTGATGGTTGCCTTCGAGGGTGTGAGGGAAACAGTTTTTTTTTTTTTTTTACATTTATGGTGGAGATTGATACTGTCTGGGCAAAGTTTACAACAATAAACATGCCAGCATTGGTATACAGAAAATGCTGTTTTTTATTTATTTTTTTATTTTACAAAAACACTTTAGAACTTTAGACTTCAGAAATAAAGGTTTCAGACAGAGCCAAAAAATATTTTCAGCCCGAGGCCATAGAATGTTCTCAAAGAATTTCTAGATCTTTAAAGAACTACTTCTGGTCATTCAAAAAGAAATTAAAACTGCATTTAAAACCAATTGCATTTCTTTAATGCGATGTAATGTAGGATATTGGATGAGACTTGACTTTATCTGTCTGGAACTGATTGGATCTTGAAAAGTGTCTGACATGAGAGGTGGAGGGGAAAAGTAAGACTTGTTGACCTCATCCAAAAATGTTTTTCTGGAGTTTATTTTTAATTGTTGTAGTAGTAGTAGTAATAGTAGTATTTCCCTTTTTTATTTATTATGTGCTTATTTATTAGGGTCAGCTGTGGCCTAATGGCTAGGGACTTGGACTAGTTACCTGAAGGTCGCCGGTTCGAGTCTTGGTGCTGGCAGGAGTTGTAGGTGGGAGGGAGTGAATGAACAGCACTCTCTTCCACCTTCAATACCCATGACTGAAGTGCCCTTGAGCAAGGCACTGAACCCCCAGTTGCTCCCCGGGCGCTGGATCTATAGCTGCCCACTGCTCCAGGTGTGTGTTCACGGTGTGTTCACTTCTCACTGCTCTGTGTGTGCACATGGATGGGTAAATGCAGAGCATACTTGGCAAATGTCATGACTTTCACTTTATTTTCTTTCTTTCTTTCTTTCTTTCTTTCTTTACTTTATCTTCATAATCTAAAAAAAAGTACCTTTTTTGTATGGCATCAATTTTGATTTCAGTTTGTCTGTAAAGAACCTTGACAGAAGTCGTGCCTTAGTGGTTAGAGAGTTTTGACTCCCAACCCTAGGGTTGTTGGTTCGAGTCTTGAGCAAGGAACTGAACCCCCAACTGCTCCCCGACCGCCGCAGCAGCATAAATGGCTGCCCACTGCTCCGGGTGTGTGTTCACTGCAGTGTGTGTGCACTTTGGATGGGGTAAATGCAGAGTACAAATTCTGAGTATGGGTCACCATACTTGGCTGTATGTCACTTTCACTTAATATTATTTTTAGTTAATTTTTTATTAGATTTTATTTTTATAATTTGTTCTAATTTTAATTTGAGTTCAAATGGAATTTTTTGCCTTTTTGTTATTGATTAATTTATTTATTTATAGATTTTATTAACTTTTTAACTCTTTAGTTATTTTATTACTTCAAACAAAACTGTAATTTCCACAGAACGATATGACAATTTGAGAACCAGATACAGCAAAAATGGTTGAAGATAAGAACGATTTGCTGCCACAAAAGAACCTTTTTTTTTTTTTTTTTTAAGGTTGTAGGTGATGTTGATTTCAGCTTTGTTGAGGCACAGGCTGCTACATACTCCATCATACTTCATACTTCAACCAAATGCCAACTGTCAATCATTCCTTCTCTCCCTCATTTTTTATTCAGCTGTCCATTTTTTTTCTTTCTTTTCATGTCTCTATTTCGGTCTCTGTGACTGTCGCTGCCTGGTTCCATCCTCTCTCTCAATGTCAAGGCTTGAGAACAGAGACTAAATGCAAAAAAAAAAAAAAAAAGTCCTCCAAACACAAAATGACCTAATTTCATTGACCTGTAGGTTCAGCAGTAGTTCATGCCTCAAAGGTTTCACTCACTCTTTCACTTGATTTATTTGGCTTAGAAATTACAGGTTCTTTATTGTTAGATGTGTTTACTGTGAGGCCATCTATGGATTTATATCGAAATTCTAATAAAACATTACAAACTGTGAGAGCAAATCCCGATCGGTCTCTAGAGATCAGCAATCAACATTTTAGCAGAAGCCTTTGAGAAGACCGGAGTTATGAGCACTGGACCTGTATGTAAACAACCCCTGCAGCCTCTATAGATAAGGTCTAAAAAAACAGTCTTCAGTTCATTTCCACCAAGACCAGAAAGATCAAGCTGTTTGCAGTACAGGCCATTGACTGGATTTCACTGAGCCGTGAGGTTCTGATTACCTTCCTGCTCCTTCTTTTGCACCAGTGGTAAACTTTTACTTTTATCTTTCTGAGTCTTGTTCACCTGCTTTAAGAGGAATACTTAAGATCATGTTATACAGCAGACTCTGGAATCTGACTGGATGAACCACATAAAAGCTGTGGTAAACATTAATGACACCTGTGACCGGAAATAGAATTCTTTGTTAATTCAGAAAGTAGCATGGCGATTTAGTCCACTTACATTTTGAATTAAGAACGTTGTCCAATTCAGATGGATTTTTTAATATTATACAATTCTTTAAATGTTAAATTATTTTTTTTTATGTTAAGTTTATTCAATTAAATATTTTACAGTTTCAATTGAATTAAATATGAAATTTCTAATTCCTATTTGTACATCTATTATACAATTGTTTTTGTTAAAATTGTTTTTATAAAAAAACAAGTGTCTATATAATTATTAATCTATTTATGTTTTTAGTAATATTTTGAATTAGCTTTCATTTTATTTTTTTAGTCATTCATTTATGTTTTATTGTCATTTTTATGTTTTTAATTAAATTTGTTATTTTTTTATTTAGTAATTACTAGTGGTGGGCATAGATTAATTTTTTTAATCTAGATTAATCTCACTGTGATCTTGAAATTAATCTAGATTAAAATGGCTCATTCGAATTCTGCCAAAGGCATTCAGAATATGTGTGTTACCCAAATAAAATTTACAAACAGTAAGTCTTTGAGAAGGGGTTTATCAACCCAGGTGGTGCATTAGAAAAGGGGCTCATCTTCTGTTTCCAAAATGCATCACAAAGTGCTTGAAAAAGCTGTCAACTAATTCCACATTGCACAAGGTGCAAACAACCTTACGCCTGTTTCACACATACTCCGTCTGCAGTGCGTATGCGTTACATATTTTTTTACGCACCCATGTTAACGGATTCCAGTTGTGTTCCAGGAGCGTTGCGTCTGCAGCAGTGCAGCGATCGTTTACGTACCGAGTAGCGGACTGCAAACGTGTCCTGTGTGAAAGCACATCGAGTCCGTGCTGCACCACATACGTAACGCACACGGACTGCATACGCACTACAGATGGAGTATGTGTGAAACAGGCGTGATCAGGGCCGTAGCTGGGGTCAGCGGGACCCCGGTGAAGGTTGTACCAGTGGGCCCTGTTTGAAATGGTTTAATTTGTATGTTCGTTTATTTTTATTTAGTTGTGCTATTTACACAATGTTTAAGTTTTTTTCAAGTTTGTAGTTGTCAAGGTACATGAAACCAAATAATTAAATGTAAAATAGCACTGGATAGTCTTCAATGTAAAAATGAAATATACAATCAAACCTACATTTATTCAGACACCTTCAACATTTCTCACATTATTACAGTTTTGCTATATATATCAAAAATTATATCTGGTGTCTGAATATTTTTTGGTTTGACTGTTAAAACTACAATTCAGTCTACTACAGTCAACTACAAAGTAATTCAGTCAATAGCAGTGAGTGATTTTCATTTTCATTTTCTTGGATTAACATTACAGCAACCAGTAGCTAAATTAGGCGCGGTCACTTTAAGAGACGATGAACGCATCCAATATAATACACATCCCATTTTTTTCCTCAGCTGTTTACTTTCACTTAAGAAATAACTGACAGTTTTTTCGAGCATAATTTCCAAGGTGGATATTTTGACATATTTTGTATGTATTTGTCGGCACAAGAGCAAAAATAAGCAAATTCGATGTTCAAGTGTTTTGAGATGCCTTTCTCTGCGTGAGCCCTGAACACCAGAACACTGCGAGTAGTGAATTGGGCTCTTGCACATCTTTTTGTTTATTCAAACTGCGATTTGTATTTGTTCGTTCAGGTGCAGGAGGGACTTCGAGGAGAACTTTGCAGAAGAGAGCTCGGTTCAGTGTCGCTGTCCGTGATATGCGGCTCTCTCTCTCTCGTGCGCACCGAACACAGCGCGCGAGTAACCAGCTACTCTGTTCAGCTTTTCTGCTTCTTGTTTTTGGATGCTTTAATGTTTAAATCGACAAGCGGTAAGGCTTAAAAACACGTGAAAAAGATAAGCTTTCGTGACGATGCGCAGCAGTGGCCCGTCAACTGTCCTGAGCATCTTTTTAGACTGGCCTCAGCCAGTCGGTAATATAAAATATCAAGGTGAAAGTCATCATAGCTTGCTTAGTATAGACCCAGCTCCCAACACAACTTTGAGAATAGATTAACGGCGATATTTTTTTTTTATGGCCCGATAAGAGTCTCACGTTAGATTTAGATCACGTTAGTTAATTTAGAATTTTTATGTTTTCAGTTTTACTTTAATTTTAGTTTGAGTAATTTGTTTATGTGATTGTTATTTTTAAGATTACTTTTTAGCTTCAGTTAATATACTGTATATACTTGTTTAACTTATTTTACTGCAGTTAGTTGCAAATGCAATGTTTCCAATTAAATTTTTTAAAATGTATAGGTTTTTCATCTAATAATTACATATACCTTTAGTTCAACTGTTCTCGAATTAGATTGCGTTAACAATAACCAACCATTGATTGATTGATTTAGTGTTTTGTTTTTAGCTATGCAGTGATGATGGTGCTGTTTCAGTACGGCTTGTGAGCCTGTGTGTTACAGTGAGTTCAGCACTCCTCAACCATGGTAGTATCACTGTACTCATGGCATCTAATAGCTTATTGATTTATAGTCAGATAAGACAGGACATCATACAGCATCTTTACAAATTGCTAGAATATAGCATGAGGGATTCACATCTTCTCTTTTTCTGCAAGTACATATGATAAGCTTTGATGCTGGAGAAACATTTAAAATCTTTCTCAGTTCTCTTCCCCCCTACTCTGCGGTCTTTCTCTCTTTCACTCCGCAAGAACTGGTTGTCACGTGTTCTTTCAGCGAGAGCCCTAAGTGTGGGGTTTAAAAGAAGCTGTCGCCTCTACCCAACAATTTCATGCTAATATTCCAGTCACCCACTTTAAGAAGTGAAGCGAGCGGGGAGGAGGATGTGGAAGAGTGAGTGTGTACAGGTGGGTTGTCACAGATAAGGCCATCTTTTGCTGTCGGTTTGTGTGTGCAAGAATTTGTTTACTGTCATACTGAAGTGCGCTGGCTTTGGTCTGGAGTCGCCTACTGTCATCGGTGTGAATAATGTTGATTTGCTGTTCTAGAGCATTTTGGGGTGGGGGGGGGGGTAGATTCAGAGATGTGTGGGACAGTACAGTCTGTGATGTGTTTGAAATGTGATTGTGGATTTATGAAAGCTTATCACTGTCTACAGTGGTGCAAGTTTCTTGTAAACATTGTGTCGACCAACAAAAAAAGAAATTCGATTTCTGGATGTGACATCTAATCACCCAGCCCTAGGAACACTTACCCCCATACCCCCTCATATACAGATTTTTTCCAATCGTGTTGATCTTACTTGATGTTTGGCCTGACATTTAAAATTCTCTGTCGTCTCAGATGTATTTACATTTATGTTGTAGAGAGAGAATTAAGGCCTGTGTTTTTGTGTCATTTGTAATAAGAGGGTTTCAGTCAGCTCTCTAGAGAGGACACTGCACTTCTGTTTGTTTTAAGATTCATACTTTCTCTTTTGCCGATCAAGATGAGCTTATTGATTTTTGAAACTGTGCATGTCTCGAAATCCCAACAGGGACCGGTATAGATGGCAGTGTGTGTATGAGAGAGACTGTTGGAGATCTAAGGGACTGTGTGTGCGTGTGTGTGTGAGGTGCAGTAATATGTCTCTTTCATCATCTCCAGGATTTTTATCTGCCAGGTTTTTCTCCTTGGAGAGGTTTTTGTTGTGTCTGCACACTTTGAGGGGAAACAAGCACATCTGTTTATCTCTGAAACAGATATTTCATTAAGTTTGATCTCACTTCTATTGTGTTATGAAAGCATTGCCCTGTCTCTTGTGGTCATAAATGCACTATTTGACAAGCACAGCACTTTAACCCTTTAAATAGTAGTGCAAATAGCTGCTGTTTGAATCACACAATATTTATGCCATTGTACTAAAATGAATGCTCCAAAATATTTACAAGGTATTTGGAGTACCATGTAAATACCACGGTATGTGTATATGTTGATGAATCAGTAACCATGCATTTTAGATTTTATTTGTTTATATTTCCAATGCACCACAGCATCATTCTAACAAAGTATCTTTGCAAGACTAATGATTCATAACTTTATTCACATTATTACAGCAAACCTTGAGAGAAGCACTTTAGAACGAAATGGGTGAATGGTAATGAGAATGAATAAAGCTGTGGGTGGGAAACACTGCGTCTACACCCCACCGAGTTTGACTAAGTAAACAAACTCATTCTGAAGATTTATATTTGAAGTTCAAGAGCAACAACATTCCTTTTTTCCTCTTTAGTTCCTGGTTCATTTTCATAATTGCTTTTATAGCACGGAAAGCCCAGCTGGAGCTGTAGTATTTCTCCTTCCGTGTGTTTGTGCGTTTACTCTGAGAGGATTTCAGGGATACTATGTTGTCCAAGCGTTCTTTCAGACAGCAGAGACGTTCCATTTCTTGTTTACCGCGGTGTTAAACCTTTCGTGGTTTAGCTGTGCCACCGCTGCTGTATGTGTGTTGTTAAAGCTCAAGGAGCAAGTGCTCTCAATCTCACAGTTATAATTACATGAGTGCAACAGGTTGTGACTTGTTTAAGTGCTCACACAGACACACATTTAGTAATTACTGGGGAGCAGTGCCTTGACATTCTTCTCTTTATTTGAACTTGACTGTTTCATTAGTAGTTTGGCCTCTGGGCTCTGGTTAGTACATGAGAAGGAGGAGATTGCGTCTGATCCGTCAGTCTTCTATACACAGATCATAAAGCAGAAATTACCTGAGGCGGAGCAAGAGACAGAGAGAGAGACAGATTAGCACTTAAATAACATACAGTTGTGATGGAGAGATTGACTGAGTGAATTATAGATACTGTATACAGGGATCAGTAAAACTACTGTAATGACACAGTCTGAACACATCTTTGCAGTGAATCTGAATAGATATTTTGAGTGAGTGATTCTCAACCCTGTCCCATATACTGTAGGCTTTATTAGAAATGACAGATTTAATGCACGTTATTTCAAATGATTCATGCATGTAAATATTTTTTCAAAAAAAAAAAAAAAAAATCTTGATTTGTTTATTAAAACTTGTTCTGTTGAAATAACACTCCTCTCTGGTGGCATGCCTTCTCCGGTCATTTTTTTCAGCTTAAACCTTTGCTCCTTTCTTATAATCAATTGCAAGCTCAATTGCAAAACCAATAGATTGTATCAAGTACCCACCCTACATTTAAAAAAAAAAATGTTTATTCTTTTCAATAATCCATTTCACTCCGAATCAGATGTATGGCACAACTTCTGTTACATTGTGACTTTAAAGTTGTTGGCTATTGCCAAAGAAACTGGAGGAAAGTAAACCCAGCTGCAGTGTTTAATAGCAACAATTACAAAAGTGACAAATATACATATACTATGTTTAAATAGGACCGTGGTTTCGATAGTTAATTTACTTTTAAGGCATTGTTTTTTTCTTTTACAAATGCACTGTACCATAATAATGTTTTATGTATTATTTATGTTTTAGTATTATTTGAAGTGCTATGAAGTATTGCATGAATTTTGTAGTTTATCATTCCTTTGGTAATCATCATGTAATGGGATATGTTAAAGTGCTGACACCATCACTTTGGCAACAATGGCAAGACTCAGACTTGAATTCCCAGGGAAAGACTGTTAACATTTGGAAAATAAAAGCATGTAAGGTGTAACCACAACCAATAATACACATAGTTACACAGAGTATCGAAGCATCAAGCACTGTGATTTAGTGTTGCATGAGCAAGCTGGCTTTCTGGTTTGAAGGTACTAAAGCGACATGTCCTGAGCTACAGTATGTTGAATGTAATCTTTCTTTCTCTATGCTCATCATTAGGGCTGGGCGATATATCTAATGATATGATCATGCGCACCTAGTCAGTATATTATAATTATAAATATATATATATTTTTTGATCATTTATTCCTGTGATGGCAAAGCTGAGTTTGCAGTAGCCATGACTTCAGTCTTCCATATGATCCATCATGTATCATTTTAATGTGCTGATTTGGTGCTCAATTAACATTCCTTTTTATTATCAGTGTTGAAAATGGTTGTGCTGCTTTCATGTTTTTGTGGAAACCGAGTACATTCATTTTGTGATTGTTGATCAGACATGGTTAATCAAGTCTTGATGATTTACTGTAGCTAGTAATGGGGACACCAGCCACCTATGCTGGAAAACAACATCCTAAATGCAACATATGCTGGTGACCAGCCATGCTGTTCTTTTCAACATGGCAGTGCTTTACAGGGGGAAATGTTCACTGTAGGAGAGCTGGAGAGAGAATAAAATGTGGGGGAAGAGGGATAGACACGGAGACAGAAGGGAGGAGGGTTTTATTAGCCCTCGTTGCCAAGGCAGAAACAGGCTTATTTAGCCCCCACCTAATAATTTCCTGGAATCCAGCACCCCACACACAGGAAGCTACTGCCAGCCTTCCTTTCCGCTCACTGAACAGAACAGGAAACATAGTTGCAGCAGAATAATGGCTGCTGTAAATTCATCTCTCTCTCTCTCTATCTCTCTCTCTCTCTAAGGAGCTGACGTGGTTTCTGTTTGTGAGGCAGCGTGTTATCAATACTCAGTAATGACAGGAATTAGCCCTGAGGTTTTCACGGCTCTCTGCGATCTAGCAGCATTGTTGACGCACTGCCAGTGGAATCAGGGTTGTATTTAACAGCTTGAGAGAGCATTCAAAAAAAGCATGACTGAAATGTGCAGCTCCAGGCATTATATATTAAGTAGATCATTCGGGAAAACAATAAAATGTGGGTGTTGCTGTTTGATTGCTGACTTTGTAGCGGTAATTTCCCTCAAGTCTTGACAATAGAACAGATTAGGATACTTTTATTGTGGTATTTATTTATGTATTTATTTATATGATTTAAAAATCATAATATCATATTTGTATTAATTTATTTTAATTATTTTATATACATATTAACATTTTATGTCTTTTTTGTATTAATGAATGGTTTTGTTTATTTGTTTCTCTCTCTTACATTATATTACATTTAAATCTATTTTGGAAATTCAGATTTTATTTTATTTATAAATATTTAGCATTTTGTATCATGTGTTTTGATTTGTTTTTGACAATAATCAGGCCTACTTTATTGATCCTTATGAGATCACCGTGACTTCCTTAATAATAATAATAAAAAAAAATGCCATGGTTCCTATGCTGGTTTGCAGCAGGTCTATTTGGTGGACCAGCAAAGTCTTTGAATTCCAAAAACAAAACTGGTAAGGCTTGTTTACTAAGGAGGTCATTCTGGTTAACTATGAGAGAAACTTCTAAAGACACCATCAAGCTAGGGACCAGCAACCCAACCATATGCTGGTTATAG
The DNA here is from genome assembly GCF_963082965.1 of Carassius carassius. NCBI lineage: Eukaryota > Metazoa > Chordata > Actinopteri > Cypriniformes > Cyprinidae > Carassius > Carassius carassius. Next base: position 36,030,704 of record NC_081758.1, on the reverse strand, counting down.
CGCGGTTGATCATTTTAGCTTGGTTGCATGGTTATATACACAATGAGTGCCCAATGTTTTGTTGCATTGGGATCTTTTTCAGCTCTCGCTTTAAAACATGTCTCAAATTCATTTCAGTGGGTCATTGCACAGCCATTGAGACAGAGACTAGCACCGTTTTGAGAGCACTCAGAGGAGACGGCATGATACTTGGAGTGATATGAGTGCAGCCACCACATCTGTGGACGTTCTCTTCTTCCATTATTGCACTTTTGTGTCATATTTATCCCGTGTTAACCCTCAACTCGAAACAGGTTTATAGAGTCCAGGATCCTTATTACGAGACTCACCCTAATTTCTGCTGTAAAGCTTTCATAGACCCTTACCACACATATGAGCGCATACTCTCATCCTGTCATATTATCTTTTAGTTATTGCATCCCCGGCAGTGGATAACTCTCTTATGTCATAAATATTTCAGGCTCCAGGAGGTGAAGGCCGGCTTCAGTCAGGATATTATGATCCTTTTAGCCAAAGCTTACCACTGAAAATGCACAATCGCACAGAGATTAGAGGAACAACAAACCTCTGTGCTGGAATTAAAGGAAAAGCGGTATGCAGTTGGTTATTATAAACTCATTTTCATTTGCTGATCAGGATGTAAAGCATGTTAAAAGTAATGAGCTGAAACTAAACTGAAAATGTAATCGTAAAGCTTATGCTTGAGTACTTTCATGAATTCTTCAGTTAATGTTTTTGTGGTATCATCCATTTGACTGCCGGTCTAGATGGATGAAGTTTAAGTAGTTACCTTGATTTCATGCACCCAATTTTTTTTTTCTCTTTTTTTTTTTTGAGAAAGAGCACCAGTTGCAATCCTCACTTACTGAGTGCACATGGCCAAACGAGACTAAAGATAAACATACTTAAACATTATTATTGAAATCAAATACATGATAGTGTTTTAGTGCTTTAAAGTTGTTAATTAAATCAAGGAGAAACACTTTGTTAAAAATATATATAACTTTTTGGTTTTGGGGTGCTGAGTGAAATCTGACTGTGGCAGTGATGGTTCTAGCAGTCACAGCTCTTCCTTGACAGAAGAGCAGAGTGAGAAAAGAAGAATTGGGGGTGAATAAACAGGAAAAACAACTTGACTGCGTGTGTTTTTCTCTCATTCAATTTCCCTCCATGACAGCTTGTTGACTGGGAGACTTCCTGCCTGGTAATTGGAGGAGAAGCAACAAATTAATCACGTTTAAGTACCATCTCAGTCACCACAACAACCAGAATCTTACAGGAGCCTCTGCCTGACATGCATGTAATTGAATTAGATGAACCCAAATGCTGTTCCTTTTGGATGCTGCTGAGATGAGTGTGTGTGTTTCGAGACCGACAGAGTAATTATAGCGCTGTTGGAAATGATGCCTCACTTTCTTGACCTCATTCTGAACATTTTATTGTACACTAAATCCAATGCAATCCATGGCAATATCTTAGTAAGTTCCCGTCATGCATACCCCCAAAAGCATGGTATTACCATGGTATGTGCATGCACAAGATGATTTTTACTTTGGTACATTTCTAAAGAAGACTGCATTACTATATCCAAAAAGATCTAAGGTTCGAAGTCCAATGCAAAATCTATGTCAATACCTTAATAATAATAGCAGCTGCTGTCACGTATACCATAGTAAATGTCCATAAAACATGGTATGGCTTGAGAATGAACGCTCTTATCAGATTTGTTATGTCTGTGTGTCTGTGCCGTTACATTGTATGCTTTTGTATTAGTTGCAGGATGTGTGTCGTCTAATTGCTTATTAAATATTGTATGTTGAGAAAGTCACAACATGACGCACAATGATTAGAAGTCATTTCCAGAGCTTCTTAACTCTGTGAATATTAAAGATGGTTATGATATCATTTCCTCTGCCATTAACCTGATCCTCAAATCACTATTGGAGGATATGAAAAGGCGATTTGGAATCGTTTAAAGCATTATGGCTCATGTTTTATTCATTAAGGAGTTGATTAATGTACTCACTCCATCCCCAGTGATCACCTTATGAGCAGGCTAGAGGACAGTTTTTATACAAGATGCTGAATTAATAATGAAAGCAATTTCCTGTTGGCTTGTCATGTTCTGGTCAAGGCATGGGGAACTCTGCTGCTGATATTGATGTTCATTTTTGTTGGGGACACACACGCGGGTAAACACAAATCACTGGCAGCATGCTGATCTGATTTATGGAGCAGAGCAGTCGTCTTTTTTTTTTTTTTTTTTTTTGTCCCTCTTCTCATTTGTCACGGCCCCTTTGCAGATGCTCTTATCTAAAGAAACTCACAAAAGAGGAAAATCACAAGTAATTTAAAATAAGAGGAATAAACAATGGAAGTGAAGTGGTTAGGGAAGGGAAGTGAAGTTTGAACTTTGAATGAGAAGGTGTGTCCAAACTTTTGGTCTGTAGTGTGTGTGTGTGTGTGTGTGTGTGTGTGTGTGTATATATATATATATATTACACACAGTACAGACCAAAAGTTTGGAAACACCTTCTCATTCAAAGAGTTTTCTTTATTTTCATGACTATGAAAATTGTAGATTCACACTTTCACACAGATACTGTAAAAGTGAGATTGATAGTTGAGATCTAGGGCCTGTGTCCTCATTACAATCAGAGTATGTGCTTCTGTAATCTGCTGATGGTTTTAAAAAATGATCAAAGATTATATTATTTAATTTAAAGTCAAGTCAAGTTGCCTTTATTTATATAGCTCTTTATACAATACTGATTGTTTCAAAGCAACTTTACAGTGTCAAAAAGGAAATAATAAGGTTAAATGTCTGGCTGCCGGAGTAGATGTGGATTTTATTGCATACTGTATTTGAAGTGTATTTGTTGCCGTCCATCCGTTTAGCAGCTGTAGTTGTTGGCAGGACACACTAGGTTTGGTGCCAGTACTATACAGCTCTCTCTCTCTCTCTCTCTCTCTCTCTCTCTCTCATTTTCTTCTCTATCACTGTCACTTTCTCTCCGCCTGTTGTTGATGGATGAGTTTATAATACAGAAATAACTTGGGGACGTATTAAGTGGAAACACTGTCAGACTGATAAGTGGCATAAACAGGAGGACTATTTTAGTTTTCTGCATGTTGTTCTGAGTCTCATTAGCTCATATACATTAAAGTTATATACAAATGCTCCATGAGTCAGTTTGAACATCATTCATAAGAATACTTTGATTTTGATATTCAGGCCACCAACTCCTATTAATATGGCCTTTAAGATCTTGCATAACTGTTCATCACCAGACAATGAACAGGAGTATAAATAAACCAATTCAGTCAGTCTGTACACTGATCAGCCGCCTCATTATGCTGCCATTGTACTTTGGCCAATTAATCTGTTTAATTACTAAGCTTTGAGAATAATGGACTGCGGAGTTTGACAATTAAATGATTATCTAAGCATTCCAATGTCATTATTAAGTTGAAATCTGTGCTTCGGTATTCAAGCATGCATGCCTTATAAACGAAGAGCAGGGCCACAGTGTTAATCAACCAATCAAGTTTTAAGGGTCAGGCTCACACTCGTCCTTTGAAATCCCCTGCATTTCTTGACCTATTTCTTTTCCAGAGTACATGTTCTGCAAGTGGCACAGATATTTCCCCTCCTGCTGGCTGGAGCTAATTACCAGCGTTAGCCTGTGGTTAAGTGGGTCCCTGAATAACAGCCGCCGTCCAGAGTTTCTCTTGATTATAGGGAGTGACAGTTTCATCAGGATGATTCAGGAAGACATAAGCAGGGAATGTCGAGTAGAGGGGCTCTTAGGGTTTTGGAATGATTCAATATTGTTCATTATTTTCTGCTTAACAGAATCTAAACACTGTTTAGTTTTTTTTAGGTTCATGTCTTCCAGGAGCACATTTACTTTTCCCCCTCTTCACTTCTGAGTTGTGAGAATCTGTGCATCTGGGTCTACTCAATAGGGAAGGAAATGGAAAAAAAAGGTGTAAGTTTGGGTTTGGTTTCGGTCTTAAAACTTTCCAGTATTGTTTGGGTCACCTAATTGGGCCATATTCCCCATCCCATTTTTTTCTAATTTACCATAGTAGCATTTGAATTTGGGGACACAATTTTCTGTAAAGCTGCTTTGAGATAATTTGTATTATAAAAAGGACTATACAAATAACTCTTTTCAAATGACAGCAATTAAATAGTTACTTTTTATAAATATTTTGGTCATGGTTAGGGATGCACCGATATATCGGCCAATATATGCACTATTGTCCACTGGTCACTCAAAAATATTGACGACTGGGGTTGATTATATCCTGTCAATTAACAGGGGCAGAAAAACGTTTCTGACTGCAATGTGTGTATGAAGAAAATGTCGGGATTCACGCTTTCAGTCTGTATGATAAATTAATTTATAAGATAAGCTACCTTAACCCAAGCCTAATAATGATTGTAACTGAAACTTGTAAATATAATATGTTATACACAACCGAATGATGGCACTTATTAACCCTTTGGAATCGATTAACGCGTATACACGTTATGAGGCATTTTCTCCTGATAACCCCGAAAAGAACTTAAATTACACTTTCAGTTTTGATCGTACAGATAAGAGCAATACAGCAATAGACTCTGTAAAGGGTCTACTTTTATTTTTTTTGTATACAGACATAATAACAACAAAACTTTATGCATTTAAAAAATAAAGATAACAATCAAGGTGTGCTGTCTGCAGCCTTTGTCTGCGCTGATCTTCATTTAGACACACGTCATTAAAATGAACTAACTCGGTGAATACTCAACAAAGAGACCTGAGAGATTTTCTCAGAAAAAAAGAATGCAGCGCTTTATTCAGCAGAGATCATCAACATGAGTAAGTCTCTTTTTATTTATTTATATACTTGTACTAGTTTTCACATAACGTTTAAACATTTTACTAGTTAGACTTTTTTTTCCAAACTATAATTCCTGACTAAATGTATAATCAAGTGAAACATTATGAATTTTATATAACAATATACACTATACCATACAAAAGCTTGATGTAAATATTAGTTTTTTATAAAAAAAAACTGAAAAAATATTCTCAGCTCTTTTCAACATTAATAATAATAATATTTTTTGTAGAAAATCAGATTGTTAAAAGGATTTCTGAAGGATTGTGTGACTGGATTAATGATGCAAAAAATTCAGCTTTAAAAGTCAGCTTTGATTGTTTCTTATAAACTGTTAAACTGCACTCGCAAGTTGATATTAAATTATGTTGAGGGATAATTAAATATATTCTAAATAAACTACAACATAAAATTATATACATTTATTTTGTCCTTACATTCTTTCTTGTAACTCTTCCCTCTCAGTCACAAACCTGACTGAAAGGCTCATTATGCAGCTCATTATGCAGCTCATTATGCAGGTCTTTGTCTTCTCAGGTGTAAATCCCAATGATATTCATGATAGTTGACGCCTACTCGCATATGACTTTTACAAACAAAAAGTGTCTTAAAAAATTTAAATCAATATATTGTTTCGTGTGAGTGAGAAAACAAGATGATTTTCACATAATTTAGAAAGAAAAATTCTAGGCTACAAGCTCCAGTTCTCAAAAGTCCCGGGAACCAATTTTCTGTATGTGTTTTATGGCCTTATTCAAGTGATTTTAACATTTTTAGTTTTTCACTAACCACGCATAACATTATTTTTCTCAAAAACACAATCATGTACATACATGCTGCTCACATATTTTTATATCCCAGTTTGTGCTGATACAGTGATATTAGAATTTAGCCATTTAGATGTTTATAACTAACTGAAAAAAGCACAAATGTCAGGGCATGAAAAAACTTCTTCAAGCCCCAAAAATACCCTTAGACTCCAGAGGGTTAACATAACAGAACCTCTAAAGAGAATACATACGAGATGGGAGGAAAATATACGTTACTTTAATATCTTCTGTCGCAATATCTTTGGGCAATTATACTGTATATAAACTATGAGCATCAGGGAGCTATTAATAAAATACAGGCCAATGAAATCACTTTTGTACATATGCATGTTTTTTTTTACTTTCAATTTCGAGATTTGTGATCACACGTACGGAGCAGCACTCTGCAGTACTTACCACACATTTTACAAGATTAGATGTTTGTCAATGCTGCTCAGGATCTGCAAATCATTCGTCATCATCCTATCAGACATCTCTCCTTACTTTGTTTATATGGTAAGTGAAATTATATGTTCTGGAATGTAACAGGCTACCGCTAACAAACGGCTAACCATGTCCCTTTAGTGGCTCTGTAGAATGCATTATTTGTTTTCCGCACCTTTCTTAACACTGATTTAGACCTACAAGTCTACAGTGTGCGCGTGAGACAATGTGTTCTTCTGTTGCCTTTGAAAGCTTTTAGGTGTGTTATTGCCTGCTTACATGACCGCATCAGCACGAAGAACATGGGGAGTTTTTTAAAGACAATAATCGCACAACCTTTTAGATATTCTATAATTATATCAACTAATCGAATATACGAAAATCGTGACCCATCCCTAGTTTGGGATCTGCTGTTAATTTTAACCTCTAATATTAATGTATTAAATTAAAGGGTTTCCTTTATAATTTACAACTAGCTGTAGCTGTTTACAATTAGCTGTAAGAAAACCAAACTATCAGCTTTGGCAGATGTCATTTTGAATCAACTATCAGTGTCAGCTATCAACCATTAGTATTGACTGTCAGTATCAGAGGACAAATGAATTATTGTTTTATCCCTTGTCATCATGTTTTGAGTTTGCGATCAAGCCATGAAGCGATCTGTGATATTTTTCAGTTAATCTCAATGGATGCGCAGCGCACCTGTATTTGTCATACTGTAAACTCTAGTGTGAAGGCGCACGACTCATCGTCAATTTGTCTCACACACATGGAGAGAGAGAGAGAGAGAGAGAGAGAGAGAGAGGTGACACACTACATGTAAACAATATTCTTTGTTGGATATTCCTGTCAAAATAACGTTGTTCCTTTGGAATTCTTCAGTGTTTTTTTTTTGTTTACTCGCTCGCCAGACTGATGATTCTTTATATATATATATATATATATATATATATATACATACAGGACAGACCAAAAGTTTGGACACACCTTCTCATTCAAAGAGTTTTCTTTATTTTCATGACTATGAAAATTGTAGAGTCACACTGAAGGCATCAAGGGCTATTTGACCAAGAAGGAGAGTGATGGGGTGCTGCGCCAGATAACCTGGCCTCCACAGTCACCGGACCTGAACCCAACCGAGATTTTAGGGAGGTTTAGGGGTGAGCTGGACCGCAGACAGAAGGCAAAAGGGCCAACAAGTGCTAAGCATCTCTCGGGGAACTCCTTCAAGACTGTTGGAAGACCATTTCAGGTGACTACCTCTTGAAGCTCATCAAGAGAATGCCAAGAGTGTGCAAAGCAGTAATCAAAGCAAAAGGTGGCTACTTTGAAGAACCTAGAATATGACATATTTTCAGTTGTTTCACACTTTTTTGTTATGTATATAATTCAATATAATTCCACATGTGTTAATTCATAGTTTTGATGCCTTCAGTGTGAATCTACAATTTTCATAGTCATGAAAATAAAGAAAACTCTTTGAATGAGAAGGTGTGTCCAAACTTTTGGTCTGTACTATATATATACACCGTATTTTCCGGACTATAAGTCGCACTTTTTTTCATAGTTTGGCTGGTCCTGCGACTTATAGTCAGGTGCGACTTATTTATCAAAATTAATTTGACATGAACCAAGGGAAATGAACTAAAAGACATGAACCAAGAGAAAACATTACCGTCTACAGCCACGAGAGGGCGCTCTATGCTGCTCAGTGCTCCTGTAGTCTACACTGAAAACATAGAGCGCCCTCTCGCGGCTGTAGACGGTAATGTTTTCTCTTGGTTCCTGGTTCTAAATAAATGCGACTTATAGTCCAGTGCGACTTATATATGTTTTTTTCCTCATCATGACGTATTTTTGGACTGATGCGACTTACTCTCAGGTGCGACTTATAGTCCGAAAAATACAGTGTGTGTGTGTGTGTGTGTATATATATATATATATATATATATATATATATATATATATATATATATATATATATATATATACAGTACAGACCAAAAGTTTGGAAACATTACTATTTTTAATGTTTTTGAAAGAAGTTTCTTCTGCTCATCAAGCCTGCATTTATTTGATCAAAAATACAGAAAAAAATTTAATATTGTGATATCAAAGTATCAAAGATCAAAGTTGGAAACAGTTCTGCTGCTTAATATTTTTTCAGAACATGTGATACTTTTTTAGGATACTTTGATGAATAAAAAGTAAAAAAAAAAAAAAAAAAAAAAAAGAAGAAGCTTAGTTTTTAACATATCAATAACAATATACACTACTGGTCAGTAATTTGGGGTCAGTAATTTTTTTTTAAAAATAAAATCAATACTTTTATTCAGCAAGGATGTGTTACATTGATAAAAAATGATAGTAAAGAAGATATATTATTAGAATATATATTATTAGAAATTTTTCTTTTTTGAATAAATGCAGTTCTTTTTAACCTTTTATTCATCAAATATATTAGACAGCAGAACTGTTTCCAACACTCATAATAAATCAGAATATTAGAGTGATTTCTAAATGATCATGTGATAGACTGAATGGTACATGTGACACTGAAGGCTGGAGTAATGATGCTGAAAATTCAGCTTTGCATCACAGGAATAAATTATTTTTTTTAAAGTATATTCAAATAGAAAACTATTATTTTAAGTTGTAATAATATTTCACAATATTACTGTTTTTTCTGTATTTTTGATCAAATAAATGCAGGCTTGATGAGCAGAAAAAACTTCTTTCAAAAACATTAAAAATAGGAATGTTTCCAAACTTTTGGACTGTACTGTATATATATGTCTGGCGAGTAAACTAAAAAAAATGTACTAGCCAATAGTGATTCAATTGCCAAGGTGTCCGTAGAGGTTTGGTAATATCCCACTTGCCTTTTTGTTGGAAGCTTAGTGGTGATGACGTTGAAATTGTGCTGACTTTAGCTTTTTACTTCTGCTGATTGTATTTGGGGTTCAAAATTCATAGACACTGTGTTATCTTGATGAATAAAACATGTAATAATCATACGGTGACACACCTCATTTTCTCAATTAATCAAAAAGCCTAACAATAAAGCATGTTCAGTTATTTCAGGCTATATTTTATTTGCCAGTGTAATTGAAAGTGACAGGAAATTACTGCAGAGAGGCCGAGCCTTGGCTTAGGACACAACGCAGGCCAGATTTGAACTTTTATAACCCACAAGACTATCACGGGTCATCATGTCTGGAGCACATGGAGCCACAGCTCCAACTTAAAACAATATTTTGGAGACAAATAGAATTCAGAGACAAATTCAATCCTGCAAATGTGCTTTGTGCCTTTTGTCAGGCAGGGAGGAGTAGAAGGGTGCATGCTGGGTAAATTAAGCATCTGAGAAAAGAAAACATTTATCTCAGATGGTTTATTATGTTGTCAGATTCATGCTACACACATAAACATTTGTCTCACAGAGGAGTTTGTTTCACCTTTTTGCTCTTTTGCTAGCCACTTAAAAGGTGTTTGTGTGCTATGAAGCTAATCAGTTTCTCCGCTTTCTCACCAAATGTAGGAGCTGTATAAACAAGTCTTCCTGAAGGAAGTGAATGGATTGCTTCTTATTAAAGTGCACAGACAAATACACACACCTAAGTAGCTTTTGAGAAAAGCCAGGCCTTGCAAAGCATGTTTAAATTTATGGCAGCCTTGAACAGTCTAACATTTGCTCTGATGAGGATGCATGTCTTCTAGCTGTATAACTGCTCTGCTAAATAATATTTCTGCAGCCTTTCTTGTTGTTTTAGATTGAAACTTTGCTTCAGTCGTCCCTTTGCTTTCTTTGTAAACCCCCCCCCCCCCCCCCACACACACATTTTTAACTATTGCATTAAACTACAATACCACTACCTTCTATGTTAAAGTGTGAACCAGACTGGATTATATACAATATTATCTTGTGTAGTATTAACATGAATATTACTCTTGTCATCAATATATGTATTAAAATATACATTATATTTTTCCACTCTTTCTAATTTTATTTATTATTATTTTTTTTTTTGTGTTCATAGGCTCATAAGTTTTAAACTTTAAAAACATGTTTTTATGTGTTTGGTTTTTTGGTTTATGTATGTATGTATGTATGTATGTACAGTACAGACCAAATGTTTGGACACACCTTCTCATTCAAAGAGTTTTCTTTATTTTCATGACTATGAAAATTGTAGATTCACACTGAAGGCATCAAGGGCTATTTGACCAAGAAGGAGAGTGATGGGGTGCTGCGCCAGATGACCTGGCCTCCACAGTCACCGGACCTGAACCCAATCGAGATGGTTTAGGGGTGAGCTGGACCGCAGACAGAAGGCAAAAGGGCCAAGAAAGTGCTAAGCATCTCTCGGGGAACTCCTTCAAGACTGTCGGAAGACCATTTCAGGTGACTACCTCTTGAAGCTCATCAAGAGAATGCCAAGAGTGTGCAAAGCAGTAATCAAAGCAAAAGGTGGCTACTTTGAAGAACCTAGAATATGACATATTTTCAGTTGTTTCACACTTTTTTGTTATGTATATAATTCCATATATAATTCCACATGTGTTAATTCATAGTTTTGATGCCTTCAGTGTGAATCTACAATTTTCATAGTCATGAAAATAAAGAAAACTCTTTGAATGAGAAGGTGTGTCCAAACTTTTGGTCTGTACTGTATGTATGTATGTATGTATTGTTTACTTGTTTCTTGCAGACAGTCTCGTCCCCAACCCAAAGTCTGCATTATTTTGCCAGCGAGCCATTCTGCTCTCTAGATTATACTTGTTTGCCATTCATAGTGTAATTTCCTCTCCTGCCATGGTGTCAGTCAGGTGTAATGGTGAGCACAGGTTCTGGTGATCTCTCGTGCTGGAGGGATTTGGCCTCTGGCCTACTCCTCTCACTGTGACTCAATCTCCACAGGTCCTCCTACGGAGGCACATTGCCAAGAGCTTTCTGTCATACATAATAGATAGCCCTTAACCTTACATCTCTCTCATCTCTCTTTCACGTCTCGCTCGCCCCCGTTTCACTCTCTCGCTCTCTCTCTCTCTCTCTCTCTCTCTCGCCTCGTCTCTCTCCTGCACCCTATTAAACAAAGGCCCCTTCTCATGTAGAGAGGCCCACTCATATTCTGCCCTGCAACTTAGACTTATTCATAATTGCCTGCTTTGTGTGTATAGAACACTCATCAGGTGTGCTGGTTTTTTCAGCTTGTCGTTTCAGTTATTTGCTTGTACTGACACGTAATTTCAGAGCTGTTAACAAAGCATCCATTTTCCAATTTCTAGCATTTTCTCAAACCAAAAATATAGAACTTAAACCTGGATTTAATTCATTTATTGTGGATGAATTAGAGTTGTGCATCCAAACATGCATTTATTTTTTGTTCTCTCAAAATGCGCTGCACAGGTTTGGGACTTGTTTTTTAAAGGTGCTTTCTTGTGTTCATATGGCACCAAATTAAAATTGTTATTCAGATATGATCTTTAGCGTGACGCTAAACATCTCCAGAACTGCTCTGAGAGTTACTTCATGAGCATTTAACCGTTTGATTTGAATAAAAATAGCTTCACATACACAGAACTGTAAAGTTACGTCAACCCGTCAAAATAAAAGTCCTGTATTACTATTGTTCAGCAGAATGTACATAGCCTACTACAAAAAAAATAAATACAAATAAAACATAATATTTTTTAAGGTTTAATCACACAACATTTCTTCCATGTTTTATTTTTAATAGTAAATCCCCTTTGTTTACCAAAAAGTTAAGTTTGCTTAATTTTCAATAATTAAAAGATAAATTAAATTAATGTTTTGTGTGTTTTATGTTTAATGTGCATCTCAGAAAATGCTTTATTTTAAACCCCAACTGAATGGCCCTTAAATGCACTTAAGTCATCTGTCAACTTTATTGTCATTGTTCACAGTACAAGTACAGACAGAGAAACAATGGGTAATAATTAAATTTTTATTTTTGATGTATGCATTGCATTCAATGCATTTAAAAAGTAAAAAAAATATCTTTCTAAAAAAGGAAACTTAGTTGTTCATTTTAAGAGACCCAGGAGTCTTATTTTCTCTTGCATAATTAATATTGCACTTTAATTAAGCAAAAACACATTTTATCCGATTACTTGATTAATCGATGGAATTTTTGGTAGAATACTTGATTACTAAAATATTCGATAGCTACAGCCCTAGTCTCATTTATTTCTTTTGAATTGTATTTTGTAAATATCTGTTATGTTCAACATATTTGTCGTTTATTAGGGGTTTTTTTACATTTAAAATTATATACAAATATTTTAGTTAATCATAATTTGTAGGTATGCATAATATGTACAACAATATTATTATTATTATTATTATTATTATTATTATTATTATATTTTTTATTTGGCAATTTCTCCTGTTTTTACATTTAGATTACCTTTGCCACCATCTAATGCTCACTTAAAGTTCATCTTTAAAAAACATTATTCAGTTTAATAAATCTGTTCAATACAAACTCTTGGAAATTCTCTACATTTTTCATAATGTGCATTATAATACTGTGATACCTAAATTTACTTGTATCAATACATACAATAGAACAAAACAAAACAGTACTAACAAAACAACTGGTATCATTTTCAATGTTTATTTTAGATGTATTTATTATTATTATTTATATTATATTTTTTTATTAAATGTATTATTTATTAAGTCAAAAATCAACCATTTATTGGTTAAGGGCTATAACATTAAAAGTAGTATCGCCATGTCAGTATCAAGTCAGAATTTTTATATCCGTGCATCCCTGAAAATTCTTGTGTTTTTGAGTCAAAAATGTATTTACTACCTGTCTGAGGAAACACAAAGCCTTATAGCAATATATTTGTATTCTCTAACTATTTTAGTGGATTTCCCACATTTATTTAAAATGCTACATCTGAAACACTAGATTTGGTGTGAGGTTTGTAGTGTGCAGCTGAATTAAGTCAGGAATATCAGCCATTCACATTCTCAGATACACACTAAACGTTTATTTGATAGGCACTGGATCTTAAACTATGGCAGCCCAACAAGCGCTATCCAAGATTCATAATTTAGGAATGAAACAACCCTTTCTTTATGAGATTGACTTTGGCATACGTTCAGATGTAATAACAATAAATGGCAGGCTGTCTTTGCTTTTGCAGCATGAGGAACTGGAGGCTGCGTGGAACTGTTTTCACTGCACCCTGGGGTGCCACTGCATGGTGTTGCAGAACCGCTGTGCTATGACATCATTGCTGATCAGAATATTCCGACACGGCAGTGTCGACCACCTGAAATGTACTACAGCTTTTTGGAGGACAAGTTCATTTTTACTGCTGAATGAGAGAAGCCGTTTAGTTTGGAGGTTGGGGAGCTCAGATGAAGGAATAATGGGATTTTTTTCCTTCTCCCTTGAGAAGAGTTGAGATCTTGTATGAATAAATTGTATACGGGCACAGAGAGAGAAGAGGTCAAAGGTGGTATTTCCCCAGAGACACTATGGAAGATATGAGAGCGATATGGATGGTTGAGGTTTATTGAAGATCTATTGTCTCTCTCTCTCTCTCTCTCTCTCTCTCTCTCTCTCTCTCTCTCTCTCTCTCTCACTCTCTCTCTCTCTCACTCTCTCTCTCTCTCACTCTCTCTCACTCACACACACACACACACACACTCACACACACTCACTCTTACTCTCACTCTCTCTCTCACACACACACATACCCACACACAGACACACTTGTGCCACTTAACGGAAGAGCTTGTTGCACATGTTTAACCTTGTAATACACATTTCTGTCAAGCCTAATTGAAGGAGTGAGCTATTATTAGCTAAAACAATTGAACGTCATTAAGCCAAAGACACTTAAACTAAAAATAGTATAGCATAGTTTCTGATGAGGTTACCAATCAGAGAAGGATGTATGTAGCATTGCATAATTGAGTTTTATTTATAAAATATGTAGGCTTAATGGCCTCTCTCTTATATAAGTTATGGTATAGTATGTTTCTGTTGTTAAAGATCTTCTCTGGTAGCCAAAAAGTTAGATTTGAGGGCTACGTGTATGTATAGGGAACCACTCTTTTGCCAAAGAGAACAGTGAAAGAAGAGCAGGGGTGTCAAGTACTGCAGAAATTAATCCAGTACTTCAGAAGTTTCTAGTAATCCTGAAGACCCAGATTAGCTGGTTTTGTTGTGTTTAGGGTTTCGGCCTTTGGGCCTCCAAGAGCAGGGTTGGACACCCATGCTGGCAATTTTAATGGCGACCTGATTGTTCCATTGGCCTATGGAATAATTGTACCACAGCATTTATAGTACAGTTGTTTTGAACTAAAAAATATTTAGGATTTATAAGTCTGAATTGTATATAAAATTGAAGCTGGATTTCTGCACTATTTGTGCACTGCCTATTTTTTAAATACTCATTTTCAAAATGCAGGTATTCAAATCAGCATAAATTTGTGTAATCCAGATGTATGAAAATCGTACATGGACATTTACATTTGATCATTTAGCAGATACTTTTATCCAAAGAAACAACAGAAACAATAAACCAACAAAATGACAATACATGGTGCTGTAATTCAGATCTAAAAATTTAGGCCTACCTGTTTTTTGGGTGTAGATTTATCATATGATCACATTTGACCTTTGCATTATATAAACTAAAACATACTTTGAAGAATTGTAATATCTTGTTATAGGTCTGATTTGTTGAAAGATGATGATCCTCACACAGCTTGTTGGATAAACCCATGGACATCATGTTTCAGCAAAACTCGCCAAGAGATTCATGAGTCAGAGATTTGTCATCAGCAGGCTAGATTAGTCAAATATGTTCTCAGACCTTCCAAAACATAACACTAGTCAATAAACTGGAAAGGCACCCAGGCTTTTGCATGTCAAATTGAATTATTTATTTATTTTAAATAGGAACTGTGTTAATACTTGGCCCCACCAAAACATTTTGTGCCCCAGTTTTCCTAACGAATGTTAATTATTAAAACCATTAATAGATTGTGTTTGATTTGAGCAGATAGATCAGTGTTTGACTTGAAGCAGTAGGCTATGCCATCAAAGTAGGCTTTGACAGAGTGATTTGGAAGCAGATGGTTGAATGTCCGAAGTCTGGTATTCCAAAGTGCAATCTGTTGTCTTCACCCACCAAACATTTTGCATGTGAAGAATGATTTACCTGCATTGGAGTGAAGTTCAAAGCATAATCAATAATAGTTTAGCATCTAAACACATCATGAATATGGAAAAGCATCTAAATACATCATGAATATGGAAACAGTGTTTTGCTAAATAAATGTACTACCTTACATATTTATTATATTTTTACCTGTTTGTGATGTTTTTATTATTTAATGCATGTTTAAATAAATCTGTCATGAGAAAGTTTTTATGATTGCCACTTTTTAATCGTTTATATTTCAACAACAAAAATATAAAATAATTGTCAGAAACATAATTAAGTCATTACATATGTAAACTGGTTTGTTCAATTTAAATGTTTATATACAACTTAGTTTTTAAGTGTTTATTATTATACATAAAAATAAATAGCAATTGAATTGAATAATTTTAACCCTTAGTATTGAAGTACCAACATACACAGTTTTCTAGTTTACAGCTTTCTTTGAGTGACAGGCATTGTGGGATGAATGATTTGCAATGAACATTGTAAAGGATAACTGACTGTCCAAACACCATATCATTGGTTTTACTAAGGAAGAATGCAGTTATATAAGGCTTAGCCAGTTTGACAGTAATAGCCCTAAAATCCGACCTTGTTTTTTTTTTAGTCCGGATTGTTTTGCAGTGTCACTGTCATTTTCTTCTGAGCCCAGTCAGTCCTCGCTCTCAAGAACCTCACAGCAGGAAGCTAGTGCAGTGCAGCAGGAAGCAGTTATGGAGTCACTGGAGGATGCCACACTGAGCTGTCCAACTCAAGCCAAGCATGGGCTATATTTGCCCAGTGCTATGAAACCTCTTAAAGCAACAGCACATTTATGCAAGAAAAGTAGTTAGTAGAGGTTTCAAGTCTTCAGCTGGATGTGTTAGAACAGAAAACACATTCAAAATGTGCAGTTCAGGAACAGGATTTTTAATGGGTTTAACGCTGATAGTGTTTGAGATGTGATGGTAAGAAGGCCTGTCCCACCGGAGCCTTTAGCTGTGAGTAGTAAATGTTCCATCTGGTTCTGTTGCAGTAAATGACACCTTGCCGTTTATTAAAAAGATGACTGGAGTTTATTAAATAAATTCAATTGCTAGTTTGGGAATCCTCTTGTTTCATCAGGCTCAAAGTGGTTGATAGGGTAGTGTCCACTGATTTTCTACTGTAATGAGTAGAATCAAATAAATGGATTCGTGTTCAAGAAGATACTTTTTAATGTTTTCATAAAATACATACTTTTGAAAAAGATGAAAAAGATCAGCTTTTTGGATGTAATCTTTCATTTAGATCTCAAGTAGTTTTTTAGGATCATAACTGCTGATTTTTAAAGGGCACCTATTATGCCCCTTTTTACAAGATGTAATATAAGTCTCAGGTGACTCCAAAATGTGTCTGAAGTTTTAGCTAAAAATACCCTACAGATCATTTATTAAATCATTTTGAAAATGCCTATTTTGAGTGGAAGCAGAAGCACGCTGTTTTCTTGCCTGTATCTTTAAATGCAAATGAGCTGTTACTCCCTGCCACCTTTTCCAGACTAGGGCTGTGCCTTTACAGCTCGTACCTCAAATACTGGTTTTGATCATCATACATATCACACTAAAATCATGAGTTTTAAGCCATATCAGTTGAAACTTCTGATAAAGTGTTTTCTTGAGCGCACATACGAAGCATGCGCACAGAAAACAGCTGTAACAGTCGGTTCTGTCTGTGAAGGTAAACAGCTGGAAAGAAATCACGTTTATAATAGATCTGTGTATTAAGTGACAGCAGCGTAATATACAGTTCCTACCTACTGCTGTCTATGCTGTTAATATGACCCAAACAATAAATAAATCCAGAACATCGCTCACTGTTCTTGGCTGAATAACTTCTATAGCTTTAATAATAAGACATTTCTTACTTGAATGCTGATTTTACATGCTCTAACGTGAAGATAAACATGGCGGGGTTTCAGGCTCTCTCAGGACAGGGTCTCTGCCAATATGGCAGTGTCAGTCAGTGGCCATGGGCGGGACCTAAATAGTGTGACGTCACAATGATCAGAGAATCAAAACAGCATGTCTAATGAGACTGATTTGGTTTATTGGGGATAAAGAAATAAGGATTGAGTGAGTGGATTTTTCATTGTAGGGTGGTCGTGTTCACACACTGCTAACACACATTAATGTCCAAACACCATGTAAAAAAAGATTTTGCATGATAGGTGCTCTTTAAGATAAGTATAGCAGTATCTGTCTATCTATCTGTCTGTCTTTTTTTTTGGTTACAGCATCTCAACGTAATACCCGAGGCACAAGTATGTCTGTCTGTCTGTCTGTCTGTCTGTCTCTGTGTGTGTGTGTGTGTGTGTGTGTGTTTGGTTCTGTATATCGTGCTCCCATTCTATCTACCGTCCTCATTTTATTATCGTTCTATCATACTATCTATAATTCTGTTGTTCTATCAGTTTGTTGTTCTATTTATTATTCTGTCGTTCTGTTTATCATTCTGACACTTTATCTATCAATTTTTCTGTCTATAGTTTTATCTATCGTTCTCTCTGTCATTTTGTATATTGTTCTGTATTTTGTTCTATCTCTCTTTTTTGTCTATCTTGGTTTCTTTCACTTGGTCCAACCCATTATAGTGGAATGTGTGTACTTGGATATAAATAAATATTGATGTATTTTAATTTTGAAATATGTTCATTCAATTAAATTCAATTCACATTTATATAGCTCTTTTCACAATACTTGTAGTTTCAAAGCAGCTTTACAGAAAATGAATGTTTCTACATTATCAGAGGTGTCTGTGTCAACGTATTGTGTTCATATGGCAGAAATGTACAGTTTTATGATTACACATCATGCATATGTAAAAGTTTATACACAGATTTTACTTTTTGCATATGTAAAAGTTTTACACAGATTCTACTTTTCACGTAATGTCGGCAAATCAGTGAATGGAGCTGACTTTAAGTTCCTTGTCTCCAGATGTTAGATCAAAGCTATTGTGTGAGACTGAGAGTCAGGGACATGCTGTGGCAGTAACTAGAGGAGCTGATTCAGTGGAATCGGCAGATGAGACTGGGAGAGTCAGGGCCACTGGGCTCAAAGTGAGGTAGTGTTTTTAGATGGAGATTCTCCTGCAGAGCTCCATGGGGAATCAAAGTAATGAGCCAAAACTCTAGGCCTTCTCGGGTCTGTGGATGCTTAATAATGACTTGGAACAACCCGCCTCCTGCTTGGTCACTTACACAGAGAGGTGCAGATAGAGGGAAAGAGAGAGGAACAGACAGAACTCCTCTGTGCTCTCCTCTGAGCAACTTGATTTACTAATGAGGGCAACCTCAGAGACCTGAACACTGCTATTTTGAAACTTCATTCACAACCAAGTCCATAAGTTTGCTACAAAAATCATGTTTGCCAATTTTCATTTTCAAGACAAAAGAAAAGTAATATTTATGACTTTATTGATGCACATTGCCAAATGCCATTCTTGTTAATTTTGTATTTAATAAAAACAAAAAAACAAAACAGCAATACAAGTTGCAACAAACAGAGATCCATTGGAGCTGTTGTGAAACATTTGGATATAAATTACCAAAGATTATCATTAGTGACTGATATGGATTTATTCATTTATTTATTTTTGATTGTCAATATCTTAAAGAGCAAGGTGGCTGATAGCCAATATAGATCCAATAAGTATGATATCACACTGTTTAATTTAAAGATAGTGAAAGCAGCATAGACCCCAAACAGAGAAATTCATCTGCCAATGCTGATAATTACAAACTCATAAATATCGGCCAATATATTGGTCGACCACTAATTATCATGTCATAATTGCATCAGACTTTTTGATTTCTGCCAGTTTTATTGATTTGTATGTGTAAATTAAGATCAGTGATAGATTTAATGATATGGAGTGGAAATAAAACTCTTTTGAGTTCCTAATACATTTTTTTGTTGTATTATCTTGTATTTTATAATTTTATTTTATAGTCTTTTAAGTATCATCATTGGAAGCTTGGATATATTGTTGGATAATTTTTTTTGTTGTTTCACTTTGTCCAACCCATTATAGTATAGAGAGAGTGTGTTTATATCAGACATGGGGACTTGTGACTTGGTGACTTGGACTCGAGTCGACTCGAGTCGCTATTTTTATGACTTGTGACTTGACTTGACAAAAAATAAAATACTTGAGACTTGACTCGGACTTGGAAGTTAAAGACTCGGGACTTGACTTGACTTGAGACAGGATGACTTGAATGACTTGAGTGTTAATCACATTATGTTTTCAGTTTGAATATAAAATATATAAATTATTTTTAAAAAATTGATTACTCAGCTGGAGCGCAGGCTGAGAATCGCGTTGTCATGTCATGACATCATCAGTCATGCCCTCTCTACCTTACGCAGACCACGCCCACTTAGATCAGATATCACATCACATCAACATCTCAGCTTGAGGGGTACTGAGGGTCATCGCTTTTGTCGTCAATAATTCGCGCCTAAAAACGCGTGGAAATCGCTAGTCGCGCCGCTTTCTCATCGTTTCCAAAGCGCTCGGGCAGTTGCGCCCCTGAGGCGTCGAGCGTGTCGCACCGCGTGCGAGTCGCGACCGCGTTGCTTCCATTATGAGCGCGCATACCGGTGGCGCATACATGGTGGGATAGGCCACATCGTGCTCGGCTTGCAGACAAGACTCGAATCTTATATTTTGCAAGTGCAATACCTTGTAATAGAGGTAATGACTTTAATGACTCTGAGAGAGAGAGAGAGAGAGAGAGATTGTGTGTGTGTGTGTGTGAGAGAGAGAGAGAGAGAGAGAGAGAGTGAGTGAGTGAGAGAGAGAGAAACACACTCGTGCTTCACCTGATGAAGGAAACCCAAACTGAGTCTGACTCCAATCACAACCCCAACATTCAGAAACTAATTGACAAAAATCTGAAGTATAATTATGATGAAAATTTTAAAAAATGAATTTGAGCTCCAAACCAAACTCCAGTGTTATTCGGCCCTAAACAGAACCACAAAACTGGCAAATTACTTATCACTCAAGCAATTAAAAGAAAGACAAATCCTTTCAAAATATCGACTCAGTGATCATGATTTGGAAATAGAGATTGGTAGACATAAAAGATCCTGGCTCCCGAGAGAAGAGAGACGAACACTGTGAGCTGAATCAAACAGAGGATGAGAAACACTTCCCAAATACAGCACTACAAGAGAAACATTCTTCCCACAGTTTGAAGCTTTGAATCCTTCATTCTTGTCTCTAAATGACTCGGAGAAACTACTCTATATACTTGGAGAGAATGAGACGGCAGTCACAATAGCTGCTAAATATTTATACATCATACGAAAGGGATAATTTATTGTATTCAACTGTTTTATTTTATATTCTTAATTCTATATAATTACTATTATTAATATTAGAAATATTATCTGCTGCTGCTATTTTTATTGTATTTTATTGTAATCATATTTTATTCTGTATCTAAATGCTAAATTTGGCAATACTGTAACTCAAATGTCATGCCAATAAAGCAACTTGAACTTGAGAGAGAGAGAGAGAGAGAGAGAGGAGAAATGTAAGAAAGTTTAATGTTGTATGTAAACTGTGTTTCAGGGGAAGTTGTGGCCTAATGGTTAGAGAGTCGGACTTGCAATCGAAGGGTTGTGAGTTCGAGTCTCGGGCCGGCAGGAATTGTGGGTGGGGGGAGTGCATGTACAGTTCTCTCTCCACCTTCAATACCATGACTTAGGTGCCCTTGAGCAAGGCATCGAACCCCCAACTGCTCCGCGGGCGCCACAGCATAAATGGCTGCCCACTGCTCCGGGTGTGTGTTCACAGTGTGTGTGTGTGTGTTCACTGCTCTGTGTGTGTGCACTTTGGATGGGTTAAATGCAGAGCACGGATTCTGAGTATGGGTCACCATACTTGGCTGAATGTCATGTCACGTCACGTCCTTTGTGTGTGAGAGAGAGAGAGACAGAGAGAGAGAGAGGAGGGGGGGGGGTGTTCAGAGAGGAGTCTGTTGGATGTTTAGCTGTTATTTGTTTTATGGACTCAATGTTGAAAATGTAAAACATTTCTGTTGGCAGAAGTGAAAAATAAATAATTTTATGAAGTTACAATTTTGTTTGATTCCATGATGTATTTTACTGAACTTGAGTATTTACAATGCAAATCCAAATTATTTTAATTTACTGTTACTTATATCTTGTCTTTTAACTTTATTAAGATCAGATTCTGCAGGTAAAATTACAATAATAAGGTGACTTGACTTGGACTTGACTTGACTTACTACAGGACTTGACTTGACTTGACATAACTTGTGACTTGACCTTGACTTGACTTGCCCAAGAAAAAAATACTTGGGACTTACTTGAGACTTGAAGGTTAAGACTTGAGACTTACTTGAGACTTGCACATGTGTGACTTGGTCCCATCTCTGGTTTATATAGATGTAAATGATAATACAATTCTTTCTTAATGCAGTGTTTATATAATTTTACTGCTTTTGTTTCAAATTATGTAACAGCAAAAATGCTATTCCTTTTTCTTCCTGGTAGAATTAAATTCACAGCCTCTCCTGCCCATGGCTAAGTTTCGTAATATGGAAACTTTTCTCAGAAAATAATGATATGGAATTATGTGATTAATTAGATTAATTAATTAACTTAATTATTTGTAGTCAGTTAATAGCCCTAATTCATTTTAATTCCTGACGGACATGCAAACTGTCAGAAAGTGCAATTTTCTATGATGTGTCTTATATTTAAGTTTCATACTTACTGTAGAACTGTAAGCCTGTGGGTAAATTATGTATCACTTGTACTGTAGGTATATTTATCTTAGCACACTATCTGCTATCAGACCTCTACTGTTCAGAGAGCTTTTGCCTGTCACTGTAAATTGTGCTTTCAATGTGACTTAATTAAAGATGTGTGTGCATGTGCGTGTGTGTGTGTCCATGTAAAGGAGCTGACAACTCCATTTATTTGCACAGACTGCCATCTGAGTGTCGAACACTCTGCTAAATCAATGCAATTTAACTCTGCTCACTAACGTAGTGATTTATTCCACCGATCTGAGCGTGTGCAGAAACAGCTCACCATATACACATAAATCTGCAGTCTCTGTGCCCTCCGAGCATGGATAAATATTTCTGAAGTGCTGTTACAAATCTCTCTCTCTCTCTCTCTCTCTCTTCGTTTTGGCCATCAGCAGCAGTATACAGTATTGGCTTGCTTTCCAGTTTGTGGGCTGTTTGGGTGGGAAAAGTCCCAACGACTAATTGATTCTGGCGGATTGGATTTCACCAAAGCAACGGCAGTTAGTGCACATCTAGCAGAAAATCGCTTAAATAGCATAAAACACATTTCCACTTAGTGTAATTTTATCATGTGTTGCAAAGCAATAATTTAAGATACCTTAATGGAGTTCACTGCATACTGGTGGTTCAATAATGTAGATGGGTATTACCACACAAAAGCTACTGCCAGATGCATGAGTTGTAAGATGCAGTCTATTAAACTAGCTTAATGATCTTTCTTTCCTTGGAAGGAAGATATTAGTGCAGAACCTTTAATGGGGTCCAGAAAGTTAATGGCCATTTAGTTTGGCTTACTAAAGAAATACACGACAAGTACTAACAATGTTTGTGTTAAAATGTTAAAGGAAATTTTTAATGATTTATCATCTGTTAAATGAAAAATTTACTGTAAAGGTCGGTATGTAGGCCTAGTTCCTGCATTACTAGCAGCAACAAATGGTGTTGTAGAAAACTAATTTATTTATTTATCTATTTATTTATTTTTATTATTATTATTATTATTAGGGGTGTGCATGGATAGTCGAACCTTCGAATATTCGTTCTGCTCTAATTATTAGATAAATAAAAATGATATTAGAATTTCGCAAAAAAAAAAGTTCACAATAAAACCTAATTTGGTCACTTGATTCTGTGATTCTCCACGGCATATTTGAAGTTTTTTTCAAGCAAAAAATAATTAATGAATGAATAAGGGACCGTTCACATATCGCGCCTAAAAACGTGTGGAAAACGCTAGTCGCACCGCTTTCTCCTTCTTTCCAAAGCGCTCGGGCAGTTGTTAAGCAACAATGACGCGCTCTTTCCATGAAGACGCGGAAATTTCAGCAAAGGATAAACGGATTTGCAGCACAAAAAATCGCTTTCAGTAGCTCTGCTACTAAATTTATTTCAAAATGGCAATCCATATACAGTTATGATCAGCTGTTCCTTCATCTTGGCTGAGCTTTCAACGTTGTTATGGGAAAGGATAAAGCTGAATGTTTAGTTCTTGTCACATGACCTGCGGTGCGCTTGCGGCATTCTGAAAAGTTTAGATGTTTTTAACTCGATGCGGTGCGGACGCGCCTGGAAAAAACGGCCGCGTCGCACCCTCTGATATATAGATCAGTGGTCTAATAATGAACTTGAGCGCACAAAAGACGCGATATGTGAACGGCCCTTAAGAACTGCGGTCTTCTACAGTACTTCAAATATGCCGTGGAGAATCACAGAAAGTGACCGAATTCAAGAACATTGTTGCAGCATCTCTCAAGCAACGAATAAACACAGCTATCTTGGAGAATGCAGTGAAAACTCCTCTTCTCGTGTCTGCCCTAGACCCTCTGCACAAACATCTCAGGTTTCTCGATGAAAACATGAGAGAAGTAAGAAAAAAAAACTTTTTTGAACATTATCAGAACATTTTCCTTGACGCGAGTGCTGCGCCACCAACGAAGGCTGAGCCAGTTCTTCAGCGATGATTACAGAGAGTCTAGCCGAGACGAGTGGGAACAGTTCTTGCTGGAGCCATGTGTATTCCACCAGATGAGGATCCCATTCAGTGGTGAAACGAAAACACGAAGCGCTTCACAAAACTTATTCGCTTAGCACACCATTATCTGTGAGTCCCGCCAACGTCTGTGCCGTCAGAGCGCGTTTTCTCCGCGGCCGGCCTTATTGTTAACAGACTAAGGAGCCGACTTTCCCCCGATCATGTTTACATGCCCGTATTTCTTAACAAGAACATTTGAAACAATAGAAAAAAAAGCAAAAAAGATTTGCTGACAGTTTCAAAGTTAAGTGTAAGCATTCTGTACAATAGCCTTTTTCCTTTGTTTACTTTTTTTTTTTTTTGCTTTTAATCTGTACTTTTGTTTGTTTGCATGCATTGTTAAAGGTTTTCAGCTACAAAACACGATGTGTAATGTTCAAAATTATTGTGTGTAAGCTTGTTCAAAATGACGGAAACAATAAATGTTGCTGAAAAATAACGTCTGTCTCATTAAACTTAATTTAAATAAACGAATATTCGAATATTAGTTTTTTGTGAGCTCAAATATTCGAATTTGCGTAAAACGCCAATCCCTAATTATTATTATTATTATTATTATTATTATTAGCATTTTTTAAAATAATAATAATAATAATACTTTGTAAATAAATAGTTGTGGTATACATTTGTTTTTATGGAAGGAGTAAGTATAAGTATATTTTCATTTTATTTAATTAAATTACACTCTTGATGTACACTCTTTTATGGTTTTACAAAGATACACTACCTTTATGATAAAAAAAAAAAATCTTAATCTTATGTCTCTAAATTTAGCAGGTTAATTAAGCACAATTAAATTTATAAATTATTATAAATATAATTAGACCACTAAGAATCTAATATTCAGTGGGTAATAAAAATAATTGCATTTTACAATTCTGTATGTAATTTTTGCACCACTAACAGTACCAACGAACTAGATTTTTATATTATTTTGAATGAATTTGCTATGTGGTTTCTAGGATGTTCTTGTTGTTTTAAGTGGTTGTGTACTGACCCATTCTCACCATGATATTAGGATCTCGACATATGGCTTGTGTCCCTCCTTTAAGGCAAATTGATTGGTTTTTAGGAAAGTATTATTAGGGTTCTACTCAACTGACCACACAATTTGAGGCATTTGTCATGCTACATGCTAAAATTTTCGATTCGTTCAACTCTGTAACTACAATTATGAGCATTATTGTTTTCACTGCACATTAAGTAGGTATTTGAAAAGGGGATTTCACATTTTCACTAGTGGTCGACCGATATATCGCCAAGGATGATATATCGGCTGATATTTTTTCAAATATCGGCATTAGCCGATAAGTTTTTCTGCTTGGCCAATGTGTTGGAAATATGGCCAATTTAAAATAAATAAATAAATACACTTAAGGCTGGTTTTTTGGTCCAGGGTCACATATTAGCTTTATATTGGCTATCGGCCACCCTGATTTTCCAAGAAATCGGCATCAGCGGTCAAATAAACTATATCTGTCAACCAATAATTTTCACCATTTTAAAATAAGGTACAATCTTGAATAGAACCATATTTCCTTGAGATATTTCCGTGTTATAAAACATGACGCTGTGGAATTTATTTAGGAAACCACATGTAAAGATTGTCGTGCAGAACAGCCAGAGGAATTCTGGAGGTGTAGGACTTCGAGAGATTCTTGCACTCCATTTTAAATAACAGCCAGTGTGTCTTTTTTGCAACATCCATTCACTATTCATCTCTCTCTCACTATCTTTATGCTTCTGGATAGCTGAGGAGGCAGCTCAGAGATCAGTAGCTGACGGCTGCATGTAGGAAAACTAGTGGAAATGCAAACTGCAGTTGACATGCTTTTTCTCCTTTGCGCCGAGCACAGGAAGTGTCAGACGCTTGTGTAGGTGTTCCAATGATGAAGCCATGTTGACTTACAGAAATCAAAGCTATCTTGTGTGACACCAGAGACATTCAGCAGTGATGTCTTTATGCAACATTAACCAAATTATCAGCTCTGACTTCACTGAACTCTTTGGGGATAAATTAGAGATGTGATGGAGGGCTCTCGTAGTTGTTTCGACAGCTTTTTGAGGATGTTTGGCAGCAGAACCAGTCATGTGATTTATTGCTTGTATCAAAAAATACTTTGAACAGTTTTCTTTCAGGCAGAACATTTCTGAACGTTGGTTTTTATGCTCGGACTTAAATTTAGTGCAATTACGATGATGTAAAGTTCTCAAGCACAGAGAACTCAAGATGCAATACAAATGAAATCTGGGATATTCTTCTTTGACTTTATTGTAAAAAGAAGTGCTTTTTTGAAGGTATATATTAAATGAGGCACATCTTAACAGCCACATCATGTTTAGCAACTGTTTTCTTGTCAAAGCACAATGATTAATGTAATTACTACTGGTTGTTGCTGAAATGTTATTCTGTCATAATTCTGAGAAAGAGAGAATGTTGACAGAATTTACGTTTTAGAAATAAATAGTAATTACATTTCTATACACACACACACACACACACACACACACACAAACACACATTTTTTACAGTTACCAAAAAAAAAACTTAAATGCTGTTCTTTTGAATTTCCTGCGAAGTTGAGAATACTGAAATAAAAATGTATCATGGTTTATTCAATCAAAAAAAAATATTAAGCAGCACAACCATTTTCGAAATTGATATAAGTATATGCTTCTTGAGCTGAAAAACAGCATATTAGAATGATTTTTGAAGGATCAAATGACACCGAAGACTGAACTAATGACTACAATTCATCTTAAATACATTTGTATATTATTTTTTATTTTACTATGTTTTATTTAAATACGCAGTCTTGGTGAGCATATATTTAATATTTATATGATAAAATCACCAAAATCTTGTCTCTTAATATAGTCAATGTATGTAGTACACATTTGATGACACAATCTCATTTCTCATTTCTCACAATCTCTTTCGACACTTCCATTAAGCCACCACAACCACATTCTCAAAACAGCTAAAACTGCTATTGAAAGACCTGAACACACAGACTGTCTATCGTTGTCTTCTCTTTTATTCAGAGGAAGCCACTGTGTCATTTGATCAATATTTAATCTCTTTCGCATCTCCTGCTGTGGCTGCTAAAAGGCAGATCAGGTTAACTCCTCTGAACTATTGATAGCTATTCTTTTGGACAGACTTCTTCATTGTTCTTTGAGCTTATAGCTTATTACTTAAAAATATTTTCTCTATTGTGTAGTGTGTGATTTTTTTTTTATACTCATTTTTGTTACAGTGTAGTTCCCTGCTAATTTAAAGTCTTTGTAACTTTGTAACATATCGCTCTCACATGCTCTTTCAACATAGATGAGTTTGTTGTTTTTTATTTTATGTTGGATTCAGTAATGGACAAAAAGAAACTATGAGCATTAGCTGACTAACCACAGATTTCCTATGAACCTCTCCACATACAGAGCTGTTTGGACCACTGCAAGCAGTAAAGTAAACAGGAAGTGTTTGTCTGAACTCAACATTTTTTGCGAGCAAACACAAAATATTTGTGAGCGAACACTAATATCTTTGTGAATTAATTAAAATATCTTTGTGAGAGAATGCAAACGTTTTGCGACAGAATTTTTTTTTTCGCCCATCCTGCATTTTTTTCGCCACCATGTCCCTTTAGGGGCTCCATAGCATTTTGGCGGATAATAGCCTCTGAAGTATACTGTTTGCCTATTGGATATTCAGCATTTTTACAACATTCAACAACTGTAGAAAAATCTGGACCTAATCAAACTAAAGTCAGATTCCGATGCCGATTCCGATGCCGTGCTTGATGTGGTGATCTACAGGACGCTTTGTTGTAGCGGCTGGGTGTTTTACATCTATTTCAGGAAGAGGACTATTTAAATCAAATGTTATTTGATTTACACAAAATAAAACCTAGGCATAGATTTTACAATATACTGCTTAATCGTCCATTTTCAATATGATATAACCTACTTAATAGGCTATGAAATGTATGTGTGTGATATTGTGCATTGAACTTGAATGTCCAACAGATGTCTGTTTTAAAGCATGTGGGTGAAAAATTCACTCCTTAATTTGAAAGCCTACTTTGATATTCTGTGGACAAACATGTTTATAGTGCATTATTTTCAATACGATGAAAATACATCATTGCACAAGTAATTCACATGCGATGAATCTGGTTGTCATGTCAGCATCACACACTTGCTGCCGCTCTGTGTAATCATGGTAAAAACACAGAATGTGTACTATTGAAAAGCTAAAATGTATTTTAAAGCATGACTGACCAAATCGACTGGCTTGGTTTGGCCTCCTCAAGCTAAAGCATCAAACTATGCTTAGGTGCATGTAGTGCCATACCACCCAGCTCTAAGCTTTCCTATTTCCGGCTTTATGTCCTCTGGATGTCCTGAGTCTGATGGGGCATCGATGAAGGATACTGTAAAAAAAAAAAAAAAAACCTGATTGAATTGCATGTAATATAATATTACCCTACAGAGGCAGAGAGATAAGGCCAGGGTTGCATGTTCTGGTTATCTGTAAACATAAACCATTCCATTTGTTTAAGTTTTGATATATTCCGTGAATTAACATACTTTTAATTGATAATGTTTCAATGTAAATAAATGCCACAAAACAAACAGTTTTCAACAAAAGAGTATGGAGGTAGAAAATGTTAAAATTATTTTTTTTGATTCTGAATGTTTAACCGAGAAGTGTGTACAATCTTGTACACAATCTTACTCCAGTTAGGTTTAATTTCCTCTTCAAATGCATTGATTAGTTTTGATGTCTTGCAGTGGACTTTGACTTTTTGCAAATGGGCCTTTATTTATATGAGGTGAACCCATGTGTTTGTACAACTGTGAGTAGCTGCAGTTCATTTAAAAAGGCAAGGTCATGTTTACAGAGCTGCACAGTATTTTGACATTTGTTTTTCTTTTTGAGTTTTGCTTGTAATCACACAATAATTGAGTAGAAACAGAATGATATCAGACTTACTGGAATAGTCACCCTATGATTATCATGGAGAAACATGAAACAGATGCAGGGCTTTTCTTTTCTTTTCTTTTCCTTTTTTTTCTCTTCCACTTCTTTCCTGTATCTTCTCTACTTCCTCCGTCTTCCACTTCATTTCCTTTTTTCCCCTCTTCTGTTTCCTTTCCTCTCCTCCTTTTTATTTCTGCTTCCTCTTCTACTACTTATTTCCTTCCTTTTCCACGAATTTCCTTTTTCTTTTCCTCCTTTAATTTCTTTCCTTCTTTTCCCTAATTTCTAACTTTCCTTTCCTGTCCCGTCCCGTCCACTACTTTTCTTTCATCTCAGCTCTTTTCCACTCTGCTCATATTAGCGACTTTCTTTTTCTTTACACATCTTTCTGCTCCTTTGCTCTTTTCCCACTCCTATCCCTTCTCTCTTCCTTCTTCCCTTTTTCTTTCCTCTTCCTAGTCTTTAAAAGGAGTTTGATGTCGCTGTGCAAAAAGATGTGTTTTGCAGTAATTTAACAGACATCATGAACCTCTCACCTGCAGAGCAAGTGGATATCATCTCTTATTCTGTCCTTTTCATTTTTCTCCTATCAGACCAAGAATGTTTCGGATAAACTGGAAAAGAAGAAATGGGAGGAGATTGTAGTTAAACGAAAGGAGGAGGCCGAGGAGAATGTGACCCCTGACATAGACGAGAATAGCTTCAGCAATCTGGCCACCAGCATGGGGCGAGACCAGGAGCGGGTGAAAGATCGTCTGCTGAAAAACACGTACTCCAAGAAGAGCAAACGAGTGAGTCTGTCATCTCTTTCTGCAGGCTAAATGATGGAATGTTTGATGGACAAGAGCAGCGGCGCTCAAAACCCATGTGATCCTATACATGTTCCTGAGTGTTGACGGCTTTGACTGGTGTTGACCAGATTAATGTGGCCATCGCAGTCATAACTGAATGCCTGCTGTTTCTGGAAGGGTCCAGTGAGGTGTGTGCGTATGAATGTGACAGCAGTACATCAGCGGCTGACAGATTACTGGTTTAGAGCTGTGGTTGAGCCACATAGTGTGCTGTTAATGACCAAGAAGAACAAATATAACCATCTCTCGCTTCCTATATCCTTTTTCACTCTCACTTGTTTTGGCTTATTTGTAGCTTTTCTTGATAGTGGTAGGGTTGAAGCAGAGAAAATGGGATTGGAAAATGTCACAAGCCAGATTTGAACCCAAGTTGCCTTCACGAGCACCAAAGCTTATGTTATTTAGTTACCTAGATTATTCTATGTATATTTCTGTCTATCAGCATGGCCGTTGTTCTGTCTATCTCTCTAGCTAACATTCTATCTCTTTATCTTCCATTGTTATTCAGTCTTTATCTATCTGTCTGTCTGTCTGTCGTTTATCTGTCTGTTGTATCTATCAGTCTGTCTGTCACTCTGTCCATGTGTCTGAATGTCTAGCAATCATTCTGTCTTTTCAAAGTGCCATTAACAAACTTTCCGAAAGTGTATAGTGGTTACTACTCCCCTGGTGCTAACAGATAATAAACAACCTATGATCTTCTTTCCTTCCTTACTTCTTTCTGACTTCTGACATTCATACCAAGTCTTTTCAAAGGACAGCTTTCTGACACCAAGAGTGATAGAATATTATTAGGCCAGACTAAAAGTAAAATGGACAGACAGAGCATGGTTCATCCTGCGTCTGTCACTTGCCTCTTCCCAGAGCCAGCTGATTACCCTCCCCTGAGGACTTCTCCATCACTGTAGCTCCATCCCCTCTCTCCAGATGGGATCTCTCTCTGATCACAGGCCTTTGTGCATGCGCTCGCACTGGCGGTGTGTTTAAATGCAGTGTGTTCTAGCCTGCGTGGGTGTCTATCAGACTCTCATACACCCGCTGGCATCTCCGTTTCCCTCTCTGATCAGAAATAATGGGGGGAAAAGAAAACCACTTTCATATTGCTGTAATTGCAGAGCGGAAGGCTCTCAACAAAGCAGCCATCTGGACGGGGAGACACTGTGAATGTGCATGGGCCACTAGTGTGTGTGTGTGTGTGTGTGTGTTTATATTTCCTAGCTGTAGAGATGCAGAGGGACACACACAGCATGTCTCTGATCAGCGTGTCGGAGCTTTTGATGCACAGCTCGGCTTGATTTCTGTCTCTGAACGGCCCGTGATCACACATAAAGACAGATTCATCAAAGCATTTAAACATTAACTTTATAAAATATTTTTTTTTCTCTCTCATGCAACTCATAATGAGTGAGTGGAGCATCAGTGACTCAGCTAGTCATATGCTGTCTTTTTTATTTATAGTAAATCAGATCTCCATGCAGTGCAGCATGCATTCCACACTAGCCCACAGGACCTGATAGAGGCATATTTCTATGTTTCTATCTGTATATCCATCTCCTGTTATATCTAGCTCTCTGTCATTCTATCTATCTATCTATCTATCTATCTATCTATCTATCTATCTATCTATCTATCTATCTATCTATCTATCTATCTATCTATCTATCTATCTATCTATCTATCTATCTATCATTATAGTTATCAACCTATTGTTCTATCCATCTGTAATTCTATTGATCTGTTTGCCTATCATTCCACTGTTTGATCTATCATTCTGTTCTTCCATCTATAGTTTTGTCATTCTATCTATTGTTTTATGTTTGGCAGCTGAATAAACATTTTAATTTACGGTAATGTTATATATATATATATATAAAAACAATAGAAGTCTGTTTTAAGTCTCTATTTTAGCCAAGTAAACATCTGTCGGTGTGTTTGAGAGACAAGCCAAATACTGTTTGACTTTGTGTACTAGACACACACACACACACACACACACACACTTGTTAGTTAGCAGTGTTTGGTCTGTTGCTGGATCCAGTGTCATCATCCCCTGGAGAATCACTATTAAATCTAGAACTGACTGCCTCATGCTGGTCTGAGAGAATCACCCGCCAAACACACAGAAGCACAAAACTGCGTGATTTTTCATGATGAGCTCATGTAACTCAAGGAAATCTTTTCCTTTCTGCTTTCATGGCAGAAACTCCATTGTGTGAAGTTAAACTCATAGCTGATCCAGTAACTGTTGCGTTCTCTGATCTGCTTCAGGTTATCGCCCCTCAGGGAACATCACCCACAGCAGTGCTGAGGGCCTGGACACAGCTCACACAGGAGAAACTGAAATACGGAGATCTTAGCCACGCATATGAACGCTCTAGTGAGGGGTGGTGTAACCTGTTGGTTAAGGGTATGGGCGGCTAACTGAATGGATGTAGGTTGCCTCAAGTGATCTACAAAATAAATTGCCATTGTGCCATAGACACTTAACCTCAAGTTACTCTGTCCTCTCTGTATTTACTGGAAGCTTCTGCTTGAGTTACAGAAGCACCAGCTAAAGGGCAAATCAGATTAGATACAAGTGTCTAAGTTTACAGTCTTCTTAAAGCTGAAGTGTGTCATTTTTCTCTCCTGCCCCAGCTTAATATGCAGAGACATATATAAGTAAGCCATTTGTATGTTGATTTCATCAAAAAAGTGAAAACACACCAACTCTTATCAAAATGCCACACTTTACTTAATATGACTGAATTACAGTACACGTTTTTGTACATTTTTGTATGTGTGTGTGTGTGTGTGTGTGTGTGTATATATATATATATATAACTTTCCAGTTAAAATATAAAAATGATGAATTTAGTTGTGAAGCAACACTGCATAAGATATTAAGGCTTGTTTTTTTTTTTTTAGAGTTTAATATGATTGTATTTTGTCTTGCTGCACTGGGAGATTTTATCTAGTATTTTTTGTAGTTTAAAGTATAAACTATTACTGTAGTCTATCAATTCATAGTAGTTTATCATTTTTATATCCTGATATTAGCCCTCTGGCTTGAATGCTCTGTTTGAAGGGGCGTGTCTGCTGTGAGACTCCGAGTAAACGACAACTGTTGTGATTGGCTGACATCTTTGCATTTGAAATGCGTATCACATGTGGAACCCCTCTCAAATATATATATATATATATATATATATATATATTTACTACTACAGCTGTCGAGATTAACGAGTCGTGGATTTGTTGATTATATAATTATTTTTTCGATCTTTTCCCATCACATGAAAGGCTGCAGTGATGAGTATTGAATAGACAGAGTCTGTTTATCCCGTGAATGCAGTGATCTCGTCATTATTGCAACACGTTTTCTCTCACAAAATGCTTTCACCACAACTAACGGCAAACACATGAATGCACCACATGAATACAGTAAGAGCTCCGTTGTGCAGCATAACAGCGTCATTCATTGTAACGGCAGTTTGGGCAAGAGTGTAGATATACTCGCGATGTGTGAGAGCTCCGAAAAAAAGGGAGCGTTCTTTGATCGCTCTCTGTAGTTAAATCACAATTTAAATAACAGATTTCTTTCATGCCTACTAAGAGAAACAACGTAAGGTTGATCGTTTAGTCACTGGCTTGATTCAACGATGCATAAACAGTATTAAATGATTTAGAAAGAAAGTCTGAGTGAACTTGAATAATTAGCTAGACATCAGAAATCACTGATCACAGATCAGGCATTAATGAACACTGTTACTCACCGTTTTTTGGCGGTGCTGTCGAATCCATATCTTAAAAGTCTGTTTGTAATGCCTGTGCTGACATTGCGACTGAATTATATGTAAATATTTGGGCGGGCAAAGCCCAAAGTCTCCTTACAACGTCACAAAGAGGAGATTCAAGATCAGCCCGTTTGAGCTTCCATTTTCTCAAAAGCAGAGAAAGATAGCAAAATCTCGATTTACACCGATTAAAATTTCTAGAAACTTGGGGACCATATACAGGCTAGGGGAACTCATATTAATGTTAAAAAACCTCAGAAAGTGAAATTTTCATGTCATAGGACCTTTAAGCTAATCTGTTGATACCCGATCATTTTTTTTTGTAGGCAGTATTAGCACAACATTAATTGAGCCAGGCAAAGGGTGCTTAGTTTACACTTAACCGTTATTGTATAAAAACAATTTCTAGTGTACTGTGATCTGAGGCTGAAAAAAGCAACATGAATCAGTACCTTTCAAAATATTTAAGAGAGAGAAACAGCAGGCTTACTTCATTTGAGTTTGAAGGATCCTTGTCTCACTGCATATTACTGTTAACAGAAGAGAGTATGCACAGAACATTGAGAATAACCTTGAATGCACACACAGCAATGTTCAGTTTCCATTTTTGGGACCGATTTTTGTACCAGGTTGATTAAATCTTTCTCATGTATTGCTTACTCAAGGCTTTTCTAGTCTTTTAAGCTGAAATTGGTTCAGTTTGCACAGCCCCCTGTAGAATCTATGCCCTACAGTATGTGATGTATTCTTCAAACGCTCACTTTGTCTAATAGCAGCTGAGATACTGAAAGGGCGAGCTGTAATTTCACCCATGCTCAGATGTCTGACGATAGGGATTTGCCCACTGCAGTACTTAGAAGGTTGTGAATTAGCTGTCCGGCCTGTAATCAACAGCAAGAAACTATGGCTGATAGGGTCTAAGAAATGAGAAGTCTGCATATTTGAAGTACTGCTCATTGCTCAGTCTGACATGAGATGATTTCTCATAGTTATGCAACAACGAGCACTGAGAAATGCAAAAGACCAAAGTGTGAAAAAGACTGTCTGGTTTAGTCTGTAACTGCTAAATAAGAGGTTAGATTTAGCATGCTGAGTGCACTTTCATTCTGTTTTAATGCTGACAGCTTTACACTTGGTTTCCTTTTGCAGTTTTGATGTGTTGGTTACGCTGGGCTGAGACTTTGTGTTTTCTCTGTGTGTATTGTAGTGTGAAAATATACTTTACTCTTAACAGTTTAGTAGGCAGACAACAGTTCAGTTCAACTTCAGTCCGCACTGTTCAAAATCTAGAAGCTTAGATGGTGGTGCAGTACAGGAGCTGGATCGTATTGAGAGCTGGAATGTGGAACCGTTGGTACTTAGCTAGAGAAAAGTTCCTTTGTGAGTAGGAGATGGACCACTTGAAAGAATTTAAATTGGAGAAACTGTACCACTCAATATAGAGGTTATAGAACTTACTCTGGGTAGCACTAAATTACATTTTTTGACAAGAACAAAAACAAGGCTGAGGGATAAAAGTGCAAATATGTGATAAAGACTGTAAATCTATCTCCTACAGCCGTGTTTTCATTCCTGTTAAATTCCGTGTGGCGTCTAACCTCATTAAGCTGGAAGTCCCACCTTTCAGTATTAAGAGCCAATCACCTTTTTGAAGAACGCATCAACTGATGATTTATTCTCAAATGTGTGTGATTTACTGTACTGTCTGGACCAGCCTGAAAATATACTTTACCATAGTTGTCATAATGTAATACTCATTTGAACTAATTTATTAAAATGTTTGGAGAAATGTTTGTTCTTTCGCCACCAGAGAAGTTGTATTTTAATTCTAATTGCCTTTCATTATAACACCCCCGGCAGCTATTTTCTTTGCCTGCTGTGTAACTAGCTTAAAACTAAATGTTTCTCTGTTGCTGAATAAGACTTTCTTTCTTTCTTTCTTTCCAAATGTTAAGCAACAAACACTGTTTTCAACATTGATAATAACTTTTTTGAGCATGTCAGTGTACAAAAAATTTGCGTTGTTACTGCAAATTATGTATATATGTGTGTGTGTGTGTGTGTGTGTGTGTGTGTGTGTGTGTGTGTGTGTGTGTGTGTGTGTGTGTGAATGACTTTATTGTCATTGTTCAAGTACAACGAAATTGAGTGCAATCCTTGGGTGCATAAAAATCAATAATCTAATAAATAGTACACGGATGACTGGATCTGTGACAACAAATACAGTATATATGCTTAGAAATAATGAAGCTATAGTATTGGCTGCAGATAATATACAATATTATACAGTTAGATACACTAAAATGACATATAAGTATAAATAATATACAGAAGTAAATACACTCTTTCTCAGTCCCTTGATCTTTTGTCATGGTTCTGTTTGTTTTGACAAGCCCACTTAGGAGTGAGAAAACCGACGTGTTGTGAGACCCTTTCTGAGAGTTTGGGTTACCAGCCAGCTTGTGTGTGTGTGTGTGTGTGTGTGCTGCTTTTAAAGGTTTAGTTCACTTCAAGAATAAAAAATTCCTGATCATTTACTCACCCCCATGTCATTCAAGATGTTCACGTCTTTCCTTCTTCAGTCGAAAAGAAATTTGTGGAAAACATTCCGGGATTTTTCTTTATATAGTGGACTTCAGTGGTGGCCAACAGGTTGAAGGTCCAAACTGTAGATACAGTGCAGCTTCAAAGGGAGCTACATGATCCCAGCCAAGGAAAAATGGTCTTATCTAGTGAAGCGATTGGTCATTTTCTAAAAAAAACTTTTTAACCACAGATGCTCTTTTTGCACTAACTAGATTTCAGGAATTATTATTATCATTAATCACGTTGGAAAGGTCACGTGTGACGTAGGCGGAAGTACTGACCCAGTGTTTAAAAAGCAAATGTGCAAAAAAAATCAGATGCCCTTAAGAAAAAAGGTAAAACATTGATGTTGGACTATTTTGAAGTTGGAGGAGAAAATGAGATGGAGCTTTTCGCCCTACCCTACCTTTTTGAGCTGGAGCACACAGCTGAAGACTAATCACGCCTGATTTCCAACATAATTACACAATGTGTGACATTGCAGACGTGCATCACAGAGCTTTTGCAAAACAAGCATTAGTGGTTTAAAAAGTTTATACATTTTTATTTTACTTCTAAGAAAATGACAGAGAAACTGCAATTTGGACCAACCTACTGGCTCCCATTGAAGTCCAATATATGAAGAAAAATCCTTAAATGTTTTCTCCAAAAACCTTAATTTCTTTTTACTGTATAAAGAAACACATGGACATCTCGGATGACATGGGGATGAGTAAATTATCAGCAAACAGTTTTTCTGGAAGTGAACTAATCCTTTAAGGTTTTATGTTCCCTCTGTGTGTCTGTGACTTGGTAAAACTGCTTTCAGATGCATTTAAGATGATTATCACTTTAAACCAATCAGATTAAACACATTCCACGAAGCTTAACCTGCTTGTAAGCACTGATCTGGGGTCAATATCTTACAGCCCACATTTACGTAACACAAAAGTGCCAAACCGTCAGCAGCTTCTGCCTCTTCTTTACTAGAGACTGCCATATTTTGCTTAGTGTGTGCTTTTGGTCAGTATGTGTGTTGTACACCACTGTCCCCTGCTGGTGTGGACAGAAAGTGCATGAGAAATGTGGGGGAAGGGAGTATTGCAGGTCTATAGCATATGAACATTTTGCAGTCCTTCAGTCTTTTATAGGTCTTTTTGTGTTTTTAGGCTTTTAGGCCACTAGGGGGCACTGTGTCTTCACGTAAGGACTACAGAAGCAGGGTGGTGTCCTTTTGTATTGTAGGGATAAAGCTCCTGCTAGATGTAAGTCTAGTACTTAAACTAGTCAATATGCACTTTTTTTTCTCCCAGAAAAACAAATCAGTATGCAATTTAGGTAAATGTTAAAGTAGTGTTTTTTTTTTATTTTGTTTTTAGTAAAATGTGCACAGACATGCTGATTCAATGAGGGAATTCATCAAGTATTCAGGTAGCTTAGCTCAAATTGACCTTAGTTAGCATTATATGTGTTTGCTCTAATTTAAGACTTCAGATTTAATCCCTTCCAAATCCCTTTCTTGCTGATTTATGAAGATTTATAAACTTCATGCACATTTCTGTTAGCGATTGGCGAGATGTTGTGATCACAATGCGTTGCTGTTCATATTCACGTTACACATTGCCATTTGTCATCCGGACCTAAATGTGATGTCACTTTTATGAGCTTGAGGGACAATAGATGGGCTGAAGGGGATTGCTTGGACAGCTCGTGCCCCTGCCCTTTTCATCTCTCCTCCTCTTCTCTTTTCTTCCCATTCTCGATCTCCTCCTCTGTTGCCAGCCTCCTCTCCTCCCTTATCCGAAGTGTGTCATGTACAATGTGGCATCTGTCATTTGCCGAACAAAAGGGCCACAGACTGATAGCCCAAAAACAATAGCTCCAGAGCTCCCCAGAGGTTAACCGGGCAGAGGGGGTGTATCACTGCTTCTGTCCCAGGGGATAGAGCCCCCCAGATGGGACCGAGGTGGTCATGAGGGCCCCTTGGCATACTGTGAATGCTGGAAGGTTAGGCCCGGCTCTGGTGGGAGCTTCGGATTGTGGTTTTGTCCAACTAGCGATGGCGGCCAAGTGAGCAGGCTGCAGCTAAGCTGATTACCGAGAGAGCAAGAAACGGCGTGTGTGGCGGCACGATTGCCAGACGGGAGGAGGAATAGGGAGGAGGGATATAGATTCGGGTTAAAGTGTTAAATATGTGGTAAGACCTTATTTGAGGCAAAGGCGTCATGTTGGATGTGTGTGTGTGTGTGTGTCAGTGGATGGTTGCATGTGTGTATTTATCAGTGTGTGTGTGTGTGTGTGTGTGTGTGTGTGTGAGTGTGTGAGAGAGAGAGAGAGAGAGGGAGCGGTTCATGCCAGAAGATTGAATAGATTTGTTGTCTTGTTTTGCGGGTCTCTTTGGGTCTGTCACCACTAAGTTGGGTTGTCAGACGCTGGCGTGTTTAGAGGTGACCCTTTTCTGCTTTGTGTGTGTGTGTGTGTGTGTAGCACATGTGTAGGAGTGTTAGTGTGATCAGTGCACGTTCCAAAGCACAAGCTGCCTTCCAACCATGACGTTTGTCTCTGCTAACATTTTAAGTTAAATGCACAACGGTTTCAAAACACACTTAGCATGCAGTTTGCATGAACCATTATATTAAAGTTACATTGAGTTTTATACATAACAGATATGTAAAGGAATAAATGGAAAAAACTGTAATCATATATAGACTCTATACAGTTTCATCAGACAGTAAATGGTATATCAATATGCAGTACGTAAATAGGAGTAAATAAACCACTATTTACAATTAATGCAACTTTTTTACTTTAACAATTTTATGTTTGTTTAAAAATAAAACACTGAAAACAGATAGTGGCTACGTAGTTTGAACCCGATTTATGAAGAAGTCTGGGAAGATACCACTCCACTTCACACTGTCAAATGAAATTTGAGCTTGTTTAAGATGCACTCCATCTATAGCAATGCAATGGCAACGACATCTCAGACTGAGTAAACATAAATACAGAAAAGTACAAATAAACAGGTATTTGCCATTCGTTACCGTTTTGTAGACATTGTCATTATAAATATAATTCAAATGCATTTTGTTTTATTGAGCACAATTATTGGTGATAATTGTTGAGTGAGGGGCACTATTGGTTAATTTTGGAAAAATGGCAGGGGTTAGAGGCCTATTAAAAATTAATACTTTTATTAAGCATGCATTAAATTGATCAAAAGACATAATAAATATTAATTAAAAAAAATTATACAAAAGCTTTCCATTTCTGGATTGTTCTTTTGAATTTTCTATTTATTAAAGAAACTGGTGCTGGAAACTGTAGTGATGCTTTATATTTTTTGGAACCTGTGATTTCTGAAGGATCATGTGACACTTTATACTGGAGTAATGGCTGATGGAAATTCAGCTTTGTATCACAAAAATAAATTATATTTGAAAGGATATTAAAAT
Source organism: Carassius carassius (assembly GCF_963082965.1). Lineage (NCBI taxonomy): Eukaryota > Metazoa > Chordata > Actinopteri > Cypriniformes > Cyprinidae > Carassius > Carassius carassius. The sequence goes on along the minus strand of NC_081758.1, from coordinate 35,990,862 downwards.
AGAAACCATTATTTTATATTGTAATAACAATTTGCAAGATGATACTTCCAATAGAAATGTTTCTCTGTGGATGTGCATCCTGCTCCTCACACCATATATCATGAAAGCAGACTAAAGTGCTTGTCATTCATCCAGGGGCCTCTCTACGTAGTGGCCAGGGGTGGCAGCGGCCCCCTGGAATTTGGCTGGTAAACCCAAGGTGCCCCCCCACACTCCAGATGTCTTGCTATAGGCTTGTTTTTAGTAAATTTCTAACTGCATCTGGCAGTGGCAGAATCCTGGCATGTGTAGGCAGCTGCCTTTATATTTCATTTTAGGTGGTTTCTATAGCATGATATATGACAAATATTGAGAGCGCATAATGTTGCATGATCCATGTAACGCGCAAGGATGAATCTTTCCACTGACGAGTGGATATCCTTCACTCCCACAAAACTGGACATGTGCATTTAAATATACATTGTTCTTTTATGAATTGGTTCTACTCTCGCTCAGAAATTGCATATATACGCTCAAACATTGTCTTCGCATCACTGAAGACCAGAAGAGCTTTTTTTTTTCTTATTCAGGCGAGGAGTAGGCTTATCTAACTAAATGGAAGCAAGCTGATTATAATCCGCCTTCTCTAGTTATTTATTTTATTAATAGCCTACTTATTTTAGTTAAGTGCTAAAATTGTAAATATGCATTTATTAAATTTTTTTATTTAGTGCATTTGTATTTTATTTTTGTATATAGCCTAGTTATGCAATAAAGGCTATATCAACCAGGTTCCAGAAATAATCCTTGAGTGTGCTTCTGAAATTAGTGAGGGTGCTCTAGTCGTAATGCACATTTTCACATGTTTTGTCCCGTTCATCGCTATGGTTATCACAGTGTCAGTCACTGCTACTTCGAGAATGAATCCCGCATTAATATGCAGTCGTTATTCTCGAAACATTAGAACGTGTGCTTAGCTAAACAGGCCAATTCGAGATACTAATCATTCTCATTTTTCACATGGGGTCATTAATGATGTTTAAATTGTAACATGCAAATTCACTCACAATGTATCTTTAATTTGATCAGAATTGTAATCTTAATATACAAGAAGGTATATAGAAAATATTAAATAAGTTGTCACTAAATCTTATTATAGATTATGAAGTGTTTTCTTTTTAAATACTTCCAAAAGGTCATCTAAAATTACCATTATTACCACCCCCCGCCCCCTTTCCAAGCAAGTGTCCCCACAGTTAATTCTGTCCAATTCCACAGCTGTGTCTTCAGCAGCCCACCTGCAACCTTAGAAATGATTAAAATCTTTAGTTCTTCTTTTCTCCTGTGATGACATGCAAGTTAAATTTCCACTAAAATAGATAACGTTGCTCAACGTCTATCGATCTGCTGAGACTGGTAAAACTGCTAATAGAGTGAGAAATACTCCCTCCCTCGCTCTCTCTCTCTCTCTCTCTCTCTCTCTGACACACACACTCTCTCTTGCTAGGCTTGCTTAACGTCTGACAGGTTCATGTCATTGCTCCTCTGACATGCTGGCCTTCGGAAGCTCAGTGTCCTTATTCCTCTCTCAACAAATGAGGGAGACCTGCCTGCTCCCCCGCCAGCACTCTGCAGCATTGATTAGGGATAATTGGAGGGAGTCAAAAGCCGAGAAGTGTCACTAAATAAATTTGGCTGTGTTAATTGCAGATTCCTCTGGATGTGGGAGAAACACTTAGCCGCAGGGCCTGACAATGCAGGATTAATTGGCCCCCTTCAATGAACATAATTAGAGCGATTGTTAAGAGATAAAGAAAAGGTTTAACGAGCATGGCTGCGCTGTCAGAGAGAACATCACACTCTTTCTGCTTTACTTTTCTCTCTCTTTTTCCTTGCATAGTACTTCTTGCTCTCTCCCTGATAAGAATAATATGTTGTGTATTTTGATATAGACTAGCCTGCTCTCTCTTAATTAAAGTGAAATGCATAATTGTGTCAATTTCTAGCTCATTATTAGTTTATTAATGTCACTGAGTTTATGTATTATGCACACATCAATCTTGTTACTTTTCTTTATGTTTTTGTTTGTTGGATTTTTTTTATTTTTGTGCATAGCAAAATGTACTTCCGATCTTAAAGGTGAAGATTTTTTTTCTCATACAAACATAATGACATCATAATTGAGACTGAAAAATTGCAGGGATAATATCCACCATATTTTAATATATATTAGGGATGCACCGAAATGAAAATTCTTGGCCGAAACCGAAAACTGGAAAAGAGAAAACCAAGGCCGAAAACCGAAACTGAAACACCGAAAGAAATTATGCCAATTATTAGTACCATTGCATTTACTGCTATGACCGTGTACTAACTTTACTAGAATGAAGACATTGCAATTGCATAAATTAAAATTAAAGTTTCAAAGATAATTACAATTACAAAAATGATAAAAAACATAAAAATACATAATTACAAATTATGCAAATATTTATTAAGCACATTGCAACAATGCAGTATAAAATTAAATTCAAACTAAAAATGTATCCCACTCATGTGAATATTAAATAATAATGTACAGGCCTACTGGCCTGCAGAAAGGTTTTAAAATGAAATGTTCTCTCATAAAAACAAAGTGCATTTAGGTGAAGTGCATTTGAAATTGTTCTCTGTAGGACTAGAAAGTGCATTACTTCTCCAGTATAGGCAAGACTGTTATCACTTCTGGGGATGGGGACTTCAGACAGATAACCATCTAGCTGTTGAGCAGTTGAGCTTGTCATCTGCCTGACATTTGAGAAATATTTGAGAGAGTGTATTTAAATAGGGCCAGGGCATAAATAAATATTTTTATCAAATTAAAGCAGAAATCTAGCAGAAAATCTAGCAGAAATATGGCTACAATCTGATATTATGTGGCCAAAAGTTTTGAGAATTACATAAATATTAGTTTTCAAAAAGTTAGTTGTTTCTGTGATGTACTGAAATATAATTACAAGCACTTCATACGTTTCAAAGGCTTTTATCGACAATTACATGACATTTATGCAAAGAGTCAGTATTTGCAGTGTTGGCCCTTCTTTTTCAGGACCTCTGCAATTCGACTGGGCATGCTCTCAATCAACTTCTGGGCCAAATCCTGACTGATAGCAACCCATTCTTTCATAATCTCTTCTTGGAGTTTGTCAAAATTAGTGGGTTTTTGTTAGTCCACCCGCCTCTTGAGGATTGACCACAAGTTCTCAATGGAAAGCAAATTTTCAAATAGACGTTCTCTTTATTAACAAACCACATATTTGAAGTCTAGACAAGTACATTCTCATCTAAAAACTCTTAAAACTACATTCCGTCACACAAAAACAGTATTATTTTCACATTTTAGTTGACTATATATATATATATATATATATTAGGGGTGCACCGAAATTTCGGCCGCTGAAAATTTTCGGCCGAAATGGCATTATCGGTTTCGGGGCGAAATAAAAAAAAACAGCCAAAAACGTAAACCGAAAATGGATGTCACCCGCCCCTCCCATCCGTGCACAAGCGCTAAGGTTTCACTCACGGTCGAGCTGTTATCACGCGTCTGCCTATCAAAGATTAAGCATGTCAAAGGGCTGTCACAATCAAAAAAAGCTTGTCAAAAAAGCTGCACAATCGATCGGACCAACCAACACAAGTTTCGAAAACGAAAATAGGGAATCGATTTTAACGGCCTTCTCTCGGAGCGCGTCCAGCTCGCCACTATACGCTCGCAGCGAACGCACGTCACACAGCAACTGCAGGTTCTGACACACACACACACACACACACACACACACACACTACACAGCCTATTAGTGCATAATATCAATGTAGCCTTCAGTAATGTTTTTCATTGATGTTATGGCAGTCCACATTGCTGACTTGTGCGCGTCTCAAGCGCCCTCTTTACGTTCGCCCTAATGCCTGTTTAGTTGTCGGTGGATTTGCCTATATTTGGCGTTGACGCCAAGAGCTCAACGCCAAATATAGGCAATTTACTAACGATTCAATGAACACTTTGCCTATGTCTCAAAAATCGAACAGGATTTTTTTTTCACAAAAGTGACAGCCCTATACGAGAGGACACCAAAGTTGCAATATGTAGCATTTGTTCTGCAAAATCTCCAAAATTGTGGATTTTTTTTGCACAATTTTTAAAAACTATTTTATTTGATGGAACATAAAACTTGAAGAATAATTATTATTTATATTTATTGTTAAAAATATTTTATGTTTTGTTATGTAACTGTTAATAAAAGTTTGATTATTATATTGTGATTTTTCAATTCAGATCCATTAAATCCAAGCAATATATATATACGTTTTTAAAAGAAGCCATTTTCGGCTTCAGTTTCGGTTTTCGGCCAAGTGCATCCTAAATTTTCGGTTTCGGTTTCGGCGCAGAATTTTCATTTCGGTGCATCACTAATATATATATATATATGTATATATATATATATGTGTGTGTGTATGTGTGTGTGTGTGTGTGTGTGTGTGTGCGCGTGCGTGTGTGTGTGTTTATATATATATATATATATATATATATATATAGCTTGTAAATTTCTTGTTATGCTATATTATTTGCATTCAATCATTTTGCCAACCTGTTTTCATTCAGTTAGCACAGTTTTCGGGGAACATAATTTGATGGATTGAGGTGCATAAACTCAGATTAATATTTAGATTCAGATCGGTTCCAAGAGAAAGCAATACAAAACCTGTGCTTATTGAAAGAAAACAAGTTGACCAAAAGTCAATCCAAGATTTGGTGATAATACAGCACAGCAAGAAATCTGCAAAAACACCACATTTTCAGCACAACACAATTCATTTAAATGCAACTCTGCATTCTGTTTGCTACCTCAAATCAAATTAAGTTCAAATTCACAAATTCTTTTGGTTTTTATCAAAGTATTCCCAAATCAGTTCTGAATTCTCTGTTCAACCCAGCTGTCAGCATTCTCATTGGCTGACACTGCATCTTGTCACTGCTCAGTCTCATACAGTTAAAACTCACTGCTCAAATCACTGCCAGTGTAAATGGTCCTTTAAATGCATTGTCCATTGTATTACAGCTCTGATGACCTTAGTAATTTGTTCCAATGAGGAGGACACTTTAGGTCTTTCTGTAATGTTGTTTAATAGACCAGCATATTGCTTGTTTACAATGTTTATCTATCAGTTATTAACGTCATTGCTGCACATGACTGCTTCAGTGCTTATGGGTTAATTTACTCTAATTTCATTATCTTATGCATAAATTGGCCATCTGTTGCCTAATTCAACGTCTTTGGTTTAGAATCTGTCGTCAGCTGCTTTTTTTATTAGCACTTTACAGATAAATATACCGAATGAAACATGCACCTTTGCCTGAGCTCATGTGATGCATTTCAAGAAACTGTGAAATGAACTATAAGCAGAAACCTAACGGTGTTTCCATGGACACCGAGACCAAGACCTCTCCCCATTGGCTTGCCACTGAGCAGGAGCAGCTGGCCTCGGTGTCAGGCTCCTCTTGACAGCCATCCTTGAGGTGAAAAGCATTGTGGGGGATGAAGTCCTTGACCTCTGGCCTTGATGGCTTGACAAAGAGTGCTGGCCTTCTGGAAGATATATGAGGGACGATCACCAAAGAGCGCTTACATCTGTGGGAGACATTTTGATGTATGATTTCTCAAATGAAAGAAGGATCGGTTATGGCTGGGAAATAGAACAGGTAGACGTGAGCCCTATTGGTTGTCAGCAGCTTTACAGCATCCGCCTGTAGCTCTTAAAACCCCTTAGATATACACAAAGAGTAGTTCCTCTATTTTATCTTAGCAATTCTACACAGATGGGACTTTATTTCTCATATCGAATGGCCATATATAGTGGATAAATGAAACTTGTGTATTTTTACTGAATGTACATTACTTTTCAAAAATTTGGTAATTAAAATAGTTGTGATGCATTATATATTTGCATGTTGGTTTCAAAAACTTCTTCAGTCTAAAACTGAAGTTATCATGAAGTTAGAATTATGAATTAGAATTAGAATTATGAAATCTATGCTCCAAACTAAAATTACAATATCATATTTTTGCTGTAAATTGTAAACAAGTTAAACACAATTCATACAGGGGACAACTGTAAACAAAAAGAGGGAAGAATTTAATGAATCCAATCATAAAAACGGAATTTACAGTTTTACGCAGAATGGCACGGAATTTGCCAAATTTTGAATGAATTAATAAAAAATAGGTCATTGCACTTACATCAAATAACGATATGGACTTATATCTGTAAATATGAATCCTGCATGTTCTACATGTCTGTGCTAATGAATGGAGCAGAAGCGCTACTTCCTTTATTTACACACACTGAAGCGCGCGTGACACTTGCGGTGATTTCAGCGTCTGCTGTCTCACTAAATAAGGAGGTGAACACATGAACAACATCTGCAGAACTGCTCTGAGAGTCACTTCATGAGCATTTGACCGTTTGATTTGAGTAAAACTAGCGTCACATCACATACACAGAGTTGTAAAGGTACGTCAACCCATCAAAATAAAAGTCCTGTTTTAGACAAGTATTGGCCAGAGATGTATTACTATTGTTCAGCAGAATGTACATAGCCTACTACTAAAAAAAAAAATCAAACATTATTATTTTTTTTTAAGGTTTAATCACACAAAATTTCTTCCATGTTTTATTTTTAAAAGTAAATCCCCTTTGTTTACCAAAAAGTTAAGTTTGCTTAATTTTCAATAATTAAAAGATAAATAAAATTAAATATTTTATGTGTTTAATGTTTAATGTGCATCTCAGAAAATGCTTTATTTAAAACCCCAACTGAATGGCACTTAAATGCACTTAATTCATCTTTCAACTTCATTGTCATTGTTCACAGTACAAGTACAGACAGAGAAACAATGGGTATTAATTAAATGTTTATGTTTGATGTATGCATTGCATTCTATGCATTTAAAAAATAAAAAATAAAAATTTCTAAAAAAGGACAACAACTTAGTTGTTCATTTTAAGAGACCCAGGAGTCTTATTTTCTCTTGCATAATTAATATTGCACTTTAATTAAGCAAAAACACATTTTAACCCGATTACTCGATTAATCGATGGAATTTTTGGTAGAATACTCGATTAATAAAATATTCGATAGCTACAGCCCTAATTGCAATGCAGTTTGTGCAAGTTCAGAGGAGAGACAAGCTGCAATAAAACAAAAAAAACGGCCATTTGCGGATCGCGTAAGTTCCAGGTGAAGCTCCTTCGGCCGTCCTACACACACGTGACCGAATGCTGCACCAACAGGAGGAGAAAGGGTTGGGTTACTCTCTACACTGCACTCAACCTATGGGATTCCTACACTTTCAGTCTTTGAGGAGACATGAAAAACTGTGCATACTGCAGGAACAGTATAATGGAAAATATTAGTGGTTTGGAAATTTTCAAATTGCAGTACACCTTGAAATCTGTAATCGGTCCTTGCCTAGTAGTAGCATGATTCATGTACAGTATGTATGTACAAATACGTCCAGTAGTGACTCACAAGCATCAGCAATGGTTTTACATTCTTGTGTCCCTCTCAAATGAACTACTCTGACTGAGGCTGTGGCTTCCAGATTAAAGGGATAGTTCACCCAAAAAAGAAAATGTTATGTTTATCTGCCTACCCCTAGGGCATCCAAGCTGTAGGTGACTTTGTTTCTTCAGTAGAATACAAACTGAGTTTTTTAACTCAAACCATTGCAGTCTGTCAGTCTTATAATGGATGTGAATGGGAATCACTGCTAAAACATACAATAAAACAAAAAAAAAAACATACACAAACAAAACCAAATTAAACCCTGTGGCTCGTGACGATACATTGATGTTTAAAGACACAAAAAATTGGTCTGTGTGAGAAACAACCTATTTATGTATTTTTCACCTTCGATGCACTGTAATGCCTGAACTGTCTGAATTGTACTGAGTGCGTCCTCAACACAGCCTGCGGTGAGGTGTCTTTATGAACCTGGCCTGTCTAATAGCAGGTTATAGGGTATAGCTCACTTAACAAGATTATTTGATGCAATTGGGTCCCATAGGCTTTCTTTACTGCCTGCTGTAAATGTTCCCTCTGAGAGAGGGACAGTCTTGGGATTGATCACTGTTAAGGAGAAAGTCAATCTGTTTCCTGTGTTCCATCAAGAACATCGGTGATGGATGCTTCTCAGGAGAAGGGGACACTTTTCTACTCGGAATGCCAATCTGAGACCAATCCACCCATCTTCTCAGGAGTGATGGAAAGCTGGTAAACAGTGTTTCCTCCTCTTGCTCTCTTCAAAATATTGCTGAAGTGCTGGCTCAGTTGCTGACATGGAGGACAGAGATGAATAGAAAGATACGACCTTGCTGTATATTTCCATTCAACGTAGCACCCTCGGCACAGCTGATTCTCCCCAGACATCCATTTTCTGTAACAAGCTCTGTTCCTGTCCTGGGAGAGATACTATATCTCAGATGACGAATTATATTATATAATATTATTTGATATTATATTACATTATATTATATTATAAGTAAAATATATACATATTTTTTCTTGTCAGTTAATATCAATAATTACCACGATAAATGTGAAATCTTCATTTCTTTCAAGTTTTAAGGCTGTTTTTTTCTCCAAAGTGAAAGTTAATTAAACAGACCATTAATTTTTCTTAACAAAAAAAAAATATCTAAATAGAAAATAATTATTTATTAGTTTTTGCATGTTCTAATGAGTGATATTGTTTCAAATCAAGAAAGAGGTTTGGGTTGCCTGATAATGTTAATAATAATTAAATTATTTTTCGGACTATAAGTCGCACCTGAGTCGCATCAATCCAAAAATACGTCATGATGAGGAAAAAAACATATATAAGTCGCACTGGACTATAAGTCGCATTTATTTAGAACCAAGAGAAAACATTACCGTCTACAGCCACGAGAGGGCGCTCTATGTTCTCAGATGTAGACTACAGGAGCACTGAGCAGCATAGAGCGCCCTCTTGTGGCTGTAGACAGTAATGTTTTCTCTTGGTTCATTTCTCTCAGTTCATGTCAAGTTAATTTTGATAAGTCGCACCTGACTATAAGTCGCAGGACCAGCCAAACTATGAAAAAAAGTGTAACTTATAGTCCGGAAAATACGGTATATAATTTTTTGGCTCTAAGAAATCCACATTTGATAGTTGCTTGAGTTAGGATGCAGAGGTAAATTTTTGTTCATTATCATAATCCGTTAAGATCTCTAAAAATGGCAGCAATCTCAGTTTAATATGGTTAAATTTATTCTGACCAAGTTTTTATTTATTTATGACTAAAATAAAGTGTTTCTCCTGTTTGGCTTTAAACTAGTTTAAATCACTGAGTAATTTGTGTTCATCGCTGAGTTCAAGTGCTTCACACTGAATCTTACAGCGCTGTTTAGAGCTCGCGTTACCAAGGAAACGCTTCTGCTCTAGTGTGGCACGCATCAAATGAGTCGCGCTGTTTGGTTCCATGTTTGGCACATAAACTTTATATCGAACATTTATCGAACTCTTCATATCGTTTTATCGAGGAGAACTATATTGCGATAATTATAGTTATCGAATTATCACCCGGCCCTGATTATATTATATTGTATTATTAATTTGATTTATTATTATAATTTTTATTTTCAGATGTATTTTTGTCCTTTATTCTTAAGTTGAAGCCCTCAAAAGGACTTGGTGAACTATCTTAGTGATTCTCATCAATTTTAGCCCATCGAAGTGAAGTGGAGATTTGTAACATCTACGATTCATGTTTAGATCAAATAAAAGCAATCCCAGATCTTTTCTTTTCTTCAGTTTCTTCTGAGTACATGGTTTGCACTACTGTATGAGTTATTTGAGGTAGCCCTAACGTTATCCTTAAAGCTACAAATTATAGACACTGTCTGAATTTTTTTGTTAGGAAAGTCTCTTGTTAGCATTAGGAGTTAGCTTAGCATTCATAGCATTTATTTGATCCCATTCAGCATCCACACAAGATAGTGTAGCTTATCGAAACACTTTACAAGACCTGTTAGAGAAACCAATACAGTATTATTAGTAGTTATTGAAATGAACCCAGGATCAGTTGAGATAACGTGCTTCTACAGCAGCAAACAGACATTAGGAAGCAGGAAGGACAGGGTTGTTTTAATAAATTAGAGCAGGGCTGCTAGCACAGGTCGCTAGGCTCAATGTAAAATCAGCCCGTGTCAAAGTAAGTTTTCCTCCATTGACTTGAGTCTGTGCAAACCAGCAGATGTATGCACACACACACACACACACACACACACACACACTCCTCAGAAACAAACAAACATGCAAAAAACTACTCGGTCCCATTATTTTTGGCTCTTTTTCATTAGTGTCTTCCAAGCCGGAGGGAGCACGCCCAGAACAGGCCACAATAGTCCTGATGACAGATCAAACTTCACTGAGCCAGGGAACAAGTGTGTGGTCTGGCTTCAGTAACAGGGTCACTTAACCTCTGTGAGTGTGTGTGTGTGCATGAGTGCATGTGTTTGTTTTACATCTTGTTATTCCTTGAACTCATACTGATCAGAAGCCCATACTGACCCCATTCTCTTTGTCTTTATTATAAATGAGCCCAAGAAAAGAAAAACAGACCCCGCCATGGTCGCCGTCTCGCATGACTGTTCCTCTGAGACAATAAATGAGGTGTTGAGAATCTCCAGACACACTTTAGAGTTTTTCCCCCCTTTTGTTTAGCTGATATCATCGCTTTGAGAGTGTGAGGGGATGGCACTTGAGCTGCTAAGAGAATATGGTGTGACCCAAGGTCAAGATCGTGGCCCACACACACACACTCTATCTGTGGGTTTTACTTCCTCTCCAACCTTAAGCTTCCGTTGTTTATTGTTATTGACAAACAAGTACCATGGTAATACTATGTTTACATTGGATATGTACAATGATATTGCCAGTTTTACATTTATTTATTTGACTGTACTTCTGTGCTATATTAACCATGGTAAAGCTTTGTAAGGGAGACGTAGTTCTGTATGTGTCATCAGATGGTATGTTTGGATCACAGTACATACACAACAGAATGACAGCGAGAGTGTTTTATGTGTGGATGTCTGTGTCCATGTGTCGAAATACTCTAGTATGCCATGTGTCAGTGACAGAGTATGCAGCGTTAAATCCGGTTCATGTTACCACATAGCGTATCCCAGCATGCAGACTGGGATGCTGTCATGCCTGCCATCTTTTTTTCCTCTCCAGATTACACTCTAAATGCTGCCTAATGTTTCAGACATCATCACAGGGTAGTTAATTTTTTCTGATGATGTCCATCTGAGCTTGCTGATTCAATCCTGGATAAAAAAAAACAAAAACACGTGTCTACACTATAGAACCACTGATCTATAACATTGATTCATTATATATAGATCAGTCAATAGAACTCTGTATAATCTGTGATGCTGTCTACACTGAATCGCGGTGAGGCACGGTGGGACACCACAAATCCCTGACAGTAAACTGCTGCTGCGTTGTATTTATGACATGATGACACAAATTTTCAAATTATTTTCATCGGGTCACGATGCCGGCGCAAATTCATGATGTCTGTCAGCCATTGGCGATGGACAATGGCATTGTCTGTGGGCCCAACCCTAGTTGTGAGATGTGAAGTCTGTATGATGATATTGGTTATTTTTTAATTATTTAATTGTTAAATTAGTTGTTTCTTAAATTAACAAATCAACAAATCAGTTGAGTCAACAATTCAGTGACACGTTAGTTTCAGAAATAATTCATGTGTTTGAATTAATCATTTGGGTAAATGACTCAGTAAGTGATTCAGTTCATAAAGACTTGAATAAAGACTCGCTAACTAGTTGCCACCTACTGGTGTGTTGATGCTGTAACATGCGTTAAGAAAAAGTCTGTTCCCATGATTTGGTGGTTGCTTAAGCACAATAAAAATATATATTTAAAAACTTATACCAGTTTATCATCTCACTCCTACTAGTATTATTTTTTTTTTTTGTGGCAGATTGTCATTGAAGTCATTAAAACTGAGAATAGAAAAATCAGTTTACAGGTGACTAGCTAGGAATTTTAGTAGACGCATTTTAAGTTCATTGTTGTTTTTGAATGGGAAATTTAAAATAATGCAGAAGAACAGATTAAGATCAGAAATATTTTCATTTTTGTTCAACAGTGCAAGAATTAGCACCCATATAACCACATCTTAAGTGATAACTGTGTCTGATTTAATTAGAGGGATATGTGGCATCTCGAGTGTCCTGTTTAAAATTTTAGGATTTAATCAGCTGTCACTGTGCAGCGTGAATGTCACACTCAGAATATATCTCTGTGAGAGGTGATAACAGGTTGTAGTGTTCTAATAAAAATAGCAATTGAATACTATGGTTTTTTTCCCCCTTCATATCAAAAAGGCTGTTTCATTCAACAGCTGGGATTAAAGTCCTGTGTATATTTATCAAAAATTGAGAAAGGTACCCAAAAGTACCATGATATTGTCATGTTGATCAAAAATATTTGCATAGCACTTGCTTAGATTACCATTAATATAATTTTCAGAATATATACACTTCTGTTTAGAAGTTTTAGGTTGATTATTTATTTACTTGTTTTAGTTTTTGTATGTTTTTAAAAAAAGGTTCATATGCTCACCAAGTCTACATTTATTTAATCAATAATAGAGTAAAACAGTATTGCTAAATATTACATTTTTTCTATTTGAACATATTTTAAAATGTAATTTATTTCTCTTGTAGCAAAGTAGAATTTTAGCATTGAATTTCCACGATACAGTGTTGAAAACACTTTGAAGATACCCCACCAGAATCCTTTGATTAGTTTAAATGTATAATTTTCTTAGCATTAGAAATCAATTTAATGCACCCTTGCTGAGAGTATTAATTAAAAGAAAACAATCTATCAATCACACATATGTAATAAGGTATATAAAATAATAACATGGTACTACCATGGTACATTCCCAAAAACCATAGTACCACAGTATTCTTGGTCATGTACCATAGTAAATCAGTACTATAGTATTCTTGGAAGTAACTAGCTATGTAAAACCATACAACAATTTCAGTACAATAGTATTAACATGTAATATATGTTAATGTAAGACATCTTCAATGTAATATGGTGCTGCCACCAAATGTTTTGTTATTAATTTTTAAGGTATTTAGAAGGCACCTTAAAGAACACCTCTGTACCACTATTTTCTTAGTGTTAATAGGAGTGTCTTTGACAAATTAACAGCCTTTTGCCGTCAGCTAGTTTGTGTACGTTTTCAGTGTCAAGTGTATTTTGAATGGATTTTACCTGTCACAGTTGGATTAATGTTTCAGTCTCACAGGTTCTAACAGCCAGTGGTCTCAGCAGGTGTAGTATTATTGTCTTGATGGAGCCAATTTACACTGCAGCCATTTTAACAACTCACTCTTGTAGCAAGCCGTGCACATTACAAATGAATGCCTAAACGTTGTTTTTTTTTTTTTAGCACCAGATGTTTCTGTGCTAGCCTGGGGGCCTTTTTGTCTTTGTAAGAATTTAAAGCTGGGATTTTGCCTTGCAAATGAGCAAACCAAGTGGGCTGCATCACAAAGACACCTTATTTGAATTTGCACCATTAGTTTTTATAGCATCTTGCAAAACACGTTTCTTCTTTCAAGTTTCAAGTTGAAAATTTTGTTATAAGTGAAGGTGGAAAAACAGCGTCTGCTGCCACATTAGGAATGGTGACAAACAAACATACATTTTATTTATTTATTTTTTCAAAAGTGTCTCTCTTTTGTTTTACTTCCTTCCGTAATTGCAGGGAAAGTTGCATCGTGGGAAGCAGCAGGGCAGAGGTGTATTTTAGGTAAACACTTGGGGCGACGTGGTCTAATTGGCCTCCAGGTGTCACATGTGTCTCTCTGTGTCTTGGTGTTGTGTATGTATTTCAGTATATTGGTTAGGCCCGCGGTGCCCCCCGAGACAGTTGGTGGCAGAGATGACGAGAGTTCATGTTTAAGCCCATGTGTCATCTTTGTGCCTCGGTCTCTAAGGCATATGGCTGGGGAATGGAAAATAGGACTGGGGCATACAGAACTGTTTTGTCAAAGAAATAAGAGCTGCTCTGATTGGTCGGTGGCAGTTGTAAAGTTCCAGTCACTGATCTCAGTGCTGATATGAGGCATATAAAGTTCCATATACTAATATTAGTTGATGCAATAGCTAACATTAAATAAAAACTTTTATAGCATTTGCTTGGTTTGGATATTGTGTTGTTTTACATTAATTTAGACATACAATACTACATTTTACTAAAATTTTAACTGCTATAAATGACTATTAAATTAACTTGATTACTTCAAGCATTAAAGAAGTCCGTGGTGACCATCCCTTGAACCTATGCCAAATTTACACCGCTAAGGTGGCACGGAAGTTCTTCTGAAGTGGAATTTAGGTGTCTTTAGACTGTTTGATGCTGGTCAGAGATTACATATATTTTTATATTGTATTTTTGTTTGTGTGTGTATGTGCATATATATATATATATATATATATATATATAATGCAGCTTTTTTGGCTTTTATGCAGCATTACATCTTTAAACTGAATTTTGAGCAGGCACAGAGCAGCCTTAACTGAGCTGCTTAACTGACCAAAATTAGACACAGAAGCGTTTCTGAAGAGGCATTTAGATTTCTTTACACATTTACACTTTTTTAATGCTGCTCTGAGGTGGCATACAACTATATATTGATAGATACTAAAGGTGTGTAAGAGCTGTTATTAGATCTTTTTTTAATTTGGCGCTGTGTCTTTACATTGAATTTTAAGCAGGCACAGAGCAGCCTTAACTCAGCCTTTAGATTAATAAATGCTATAAATAAAGTAATATTACCTAATTGAACCTTATTGTAATGTGTTACCTTATTTTCTGACTTTAATGAACTTCTGCTTTTGTTTGTTTTTGAAATTTCCACTCACAGCATAATGCAAAGTTTTTTCTCCTGCCCTCTAGGGTAATCGAGTATGCAAATAGCTCACAGTAGAACCACATTTGTGTAAATTTGCCTCTGTGCAACCCCCGTCTTACTGGAAAGCAAGGGATGCATGTTGGGGTTTTGAGCCATGTGTTATATGTTTGGCCACATAATGTGGGTATCAGTCACGCTGAGCTATGAACAATGCACACTGATGATAGACGTTTCATGGATACTCTGGGACTCAATGTAATAAAAGCAGGAATCCATTTAGTGTATAAAGCGCTGTGTCCTTGGAATACAGCCCAGCCCAGAAGGGCTGTTTAGGTTAGTGTGACCGGGAAGGAGAAGGCCACATAATGATGAGATTATTGGGAAGGTTGATGATGTCATCACAAAAAAAAAAGAAAAAAACTCTCTGGAATAGTTTATTCTGGTCTGTCACAGCCATTCTGTGATCCTCATAAGAGAACTTGGATATTTGGTTTGGTCCTAACACTTCACATAGTATGACCGATTTAATATAACTATAAAAAAAAAGTAAAAAAAAAATGAATTAATAATAGTGATAATATTATTGCGCTTTTAGTTAGTTTTTTAAATAAAACTAAAATACTAATACATACTTTTTTATTATAAAGTTTCTTCACTTTCAACCTTAAAATTAGCAGGCTTTTATTTTGGTGGGTTGCAGGCAAGTAATTACAGTATATGTGCTTCTGGGTTTAGCTCTACCGATTAAAGAGCGTCAGTGAATGAAATGTCACAGTTTTGCATTGTGCTTTGAAAACGGCAGCGGGTAGCCTAGATTTGTGCTTTCAATTTGAATAGAAATCTTATACAGTGCAGTTTGTCGATCTAAAATGGTAATTGAGCATTAACAGCGGTCAAACATGTCAGTACGCAAATGCACTGTCAGAATTATTTCTATAGCTTTTTTTTTTTTTGGTCATTTATGCAGACCTGGGGACCACTTATGTGCACCCCTGATTATAATCACATTGATTATTTTTAATTAGCTTTTATTTATTATTTTTTTTATATTATATATATCCTTATATTATTTTTTTATTATTGGTTGCTTTTTTTTCCAATAAAAATAAATCCAATTTTTTATTAAATTTATTTTTATTTGAGCTTTTTAAAATTAATTTAGTACTTAATGTTATTTTATTAGAAGCCAAGGAAACAGTTTTTTATTTATTTATTTATTTTATCTCATATTAAGAATTTATTTCAGCTTCATTGTTTTAGTTATAAATAACAAGACTGCTTCCCACATAGCTATGCTAGTTTTGTGCTTTTTGAATATCGGTTTATGCGAAATTCACCCACAAAATATACAGAAACTGAAAATGTGGATTGTCATTTGGCAGTGTCGTTGGAATTTTTAGGAACATGTTATGTGGCAAGAATCAAATAAATGCTGTTCTTTATCAAAGAATCCTGTAGTGAAAGAGAGTTTTAAGGTTTCCACAAAAATATTAAGCAGCAGCAAAAATGTTTTGACATTAGAATGATTTGAAATGTTTCATGAGCACCAAAAAGGATGTGGCACTTTTGAAAATTCAGCTTTGGAATAAACTACATTTATTGAAAGAGTTCATGTATATTTCACAATAGTAATTTTTTTGGTCAAATAGATGCAGCCCAGGTTACCATAATAAACTTATTTCAAAAACTTTTGAACACTAGTGTATAACCACCACAGAAATTGCTATGTCACAGATCTGACTTAATTTACCTCTTAAAATAATTAAAATGTTCTTTGGGTCTGTTACTGTATATAATGTCAGAAACAGGTGGCGCTATTCTGCGGCAGAATACAAAGCCTTAAATCTCTCACGCTCCCGCCCTTTCCACCCTCCCTCAATCCGCCTCTCTCCAAGCAGCTGCCTCTGCTGAGACAGGAGCAAATGAGAGCAGATGAATCCATTTGGCCCCTGGCCCTGTTGTGGCCCTGCCATGCTCCGAGCGCTCTGCTCTGCTCTGGGGCAGCTCGGGGATAATGAGCCTGGAGATTGAGCCACTGTCGCCCGCCCTCTCTCTTTTTCTCTTTCTGTGTGCTTCTTGTCTCGCTCCGTCTCTGTCTCTCTTTCACTCTCGCTTTGGGTTAATAGAGGTGAGGCTCCTCTAGTGCGGGACACTTTTTCCAGCAAATTAGGGGAAGGATCTGTGTCCCCAGAGTCTGCAATCTGTTATACTCTCCCAGTCTGCCCCTCACCGCTGGCAATGGAGAGCTTTCATCTGAACGGGGATGGTGGTGGGTTTTAGACTTGGGTGGGTCTAATGAGGACTGACAGGGCTTGATTCTCCGAGCAGGGATTAAGAGAAAACAGCTGACAGGTGAAGACAAGAGTGAGAGAGAGAGTGACCGGTGTGGCTGAGATGAAGTGGGAAGAGATGGAGTGGAAGGAGGGAGAGAACAAGGGCGAGGCGGAGGTGAAATTCTCACGCTAATGGAGGTGGGACTTGTGGCAGCTCAGGGGCTCTTGGCTGGAGACGGCAGACCCTTTGAGGTTAGACAGGATCAAAAGAGCAGAATAACAAAACAGAGAGACTTCACCCTAGCACGGCTCTCAGGACGCCTGCCCGCCACTCCTCCCTTCAGGGCAGGGAACCGGCAGTATGTCGGAAACGGGTTTTACCTTCAGAGCCTGGCCAACAAATACGTTCACAGCCTCTACTCCCCTTTATATGTTCTTGTTAATGTCTTTTTCTGTCTGGTTTCATCTCTTTTCACTCTTTAGTTCCTCTTTTCTTTGATGACGGTGAGTATAACGATAACTATATTAGCGTTCACACCAGAAGATTATGACTTTATGTATATTCAAAGTCTCATCTGCAGAGTCAAACACTCACTGTTGTACACAGACCATCTATGCAAGCAGTAAAATTGGGCTGCAAGGAGACGTTTAAAAAATTGCATCGTACAGAAGGTTACGAAGAAGGTTTTGTTAGGGAAGATTATAGTTTTTTTTTTTTGTTGAATAATGTGCTGTGATAAATTGTGTCCAATAATCCTAAGGTTATTTATTAAGTATATATATGATCATTTAACCTCATGTTGGTTTTGAATTCCCTACATATTCTCGAGAGAAACATGACAGAGAAATTGTGTCTTTTACAGATTCTTAAAGCCAACATGTTTGACCTTGCACTACGACTAAACAAGACATGAATGCGTAACTAGAAAAAGCACAGACAGAGAAGTACGGAGGTGCATTTCAAACACCTTTCATGATTTGTCTCTCAGGGGCAGACCTGCAGAAACTTCGGCTAGCTGCGTGCATGAAGCCTCAGTTGAGACCTTCAGAACACTAAGCAAATAAAATCCATCTTTATCTGAAGTAGTGTCTCAAAAAACACACATTGTATATCCAAAAACATGTGACAAAGTCCAGATGCTGCGATTTCAAAATCAGACATCGACAATGCTATTTTTGAAAACACAAATTTTCATTCTGTGTTCTGTAAACAAATCAAAACCATGTTTTGGCACCCCACACACAGAGACCCCCGCTCTTCTGACTGCTTTTACAAGTATACACACCAGCAATTCCACAATTCTCTAAGCAGCCCTGCCGATTGAGATAGCAGGATTGATTAGCCTGTCAGCTTTTCTGACAGAATCGAGCCCCTGTCTTGACTACGGCAAATTACCCTGACTTGATTAGGCCCACCTGCAGCTCTTTTTTTTTTTTTGGAATCCTCTAAATATCCTCAACATAACTACACCAGTTTTCGCTTCTGACCTCAACTGAATGGTAATTCATTGCACCAATCATCCAGTGCTGGCGCAGTGTTGTTCCAGCGCTGGCTCAGTATTGGCTCTGGTAATTAAATTGGGCTTGTGTGCGTCCTCTGGGAAGAAGGGACGGGGATACGGTGACCAGGTTGTGGCAGAATGCAGGACCTGTCAGACTAGCTGATGGCCGTTTTAATTCTGCTCTGCCTGGGGCTATAATTGATATTTAGCAGAAAGGTTAATTGTAGCAGTGATCTGTTTAAATTAGAGTAGAGATCTGGAGACCAGGGCCAAGACCTGAAAAGCCACTGGAGACACGCATGTGAGTTGCTCGAGTAAAACACACATACGCTCATACTTATGCACGCACTATAGTCCTAGATTACACCCATGCTTGCATTTTTAAAAACTGGCTGTTCATATAGTTCTGATTGATCAACACTGTGTTCCAGCTGTGCTGCAAAAATATTTACACAAATTATTAATATTTATTAATAATATTTACAAAATACTTTTTTTTTCTGGTAAACAAATGTCTATAAATACTAATCTTATTCACAGAAAATATATATTTTTTTAATTATTTAACAGAGGCATCAGTAGGTGATACTTCATTCAGAGTACTTGGAAAATACTATAAATGGCATTGAAGAAATAAAATATTTGAAATAAAATGAAAATATACTAGCTTTGTTGTTTCATACAAAATTACGACCGCATATTGCGATGGGAAAATGTTGATTTTGTTTGTAATTTTTTGGGGTGGGGGATTTTTTTATTTATTACTTTTAAATCATGCACCAGCGCCAAATGGGGGCATTCGCATTCGGTGGAAACTCAAATTGTAATTTTTTTTTTTACTATGCCGTTTATTAAGTTTTGGAAACTAAATCTTCAAATACAGGTCAAACAGGGAGATTTTAGAGCAGCTCTAAGCTATTCCACCAATCAGATCACAGAAGTGCATAAGCTGCCTTCATCACTACCTACATTTCACTGTTTCAGCAACAACAACAACAAAAAAACACCTCCTTCACCTACCCTACACACACACTTTGGGTTTCCCTTTGGGTTTTCATGGGCTCTGTGTGCACCAGATAAAAGCAGTAAGACAATAGTGCTCTGGTCCAAGAAACAGCTAGGCACCTCTTGGGAAGTTTCCAGAGCAAACAAATGAAAGAATCCCCTTTCAGAGTTGCTTAATTGTCTGTTGATTACAAAACTGAGTCTCTTTGAAGTCTTTCTGTCTCAAAGTGTCCATCCCAACATTGTTTTGATGAGATAATATGGCTTTGCTTGAAAATGCAAGAGTGCATCATTGCACAGTGGTGCTCCAAACGTGTGAAGAGCCAGGTTTTCTAAATAAGCTGTTATTATAGGGTTACAACAGCCATATAAAGCTCTTGTTCTACTACTAAAGTCTTATTTTTCTTTGCTCTGTCTAGTCCTTGAGTCTTCTGAGCCAGGTTGGGAGGAAAATGAAGGAGACCGAGGTGAACAAGGCACACAGGAGCAGCTCTAAAGATCGGCTCAGTGAGGTAAGCACAATGAAGTGTGTCATTATGACGCCAGTATTCATGACAGCCAGTAGTAGGAGAGGTCCACAGGAGAGGCCTTTAACAGCCGAATTTGTTAAAAGACAGGCAGAAGTCTCATTCAGTTATCAAAGCATTCAACTGTTCTTACATGTCTAAACAAAAGATTTTCAAGCAAAATGCCACTCACAACAGGTGTATACACACATTTGCGTACATTACATTTGTTCTAATGCATAATATTATGCTTTTGCTTACTGCTATTTGTCTCTGACAGCAAACGTATAGGCTTAGACTCTTATTTGGAATTTCATTTTACTTTTTAAATTATTTTATAAAGCAGTATAAAACGGGATCACTGACCAACATACATCAAAATATATAATGTTTGTAAAAATGCTTAAAGGTGCCATAGAATACAAAAATTTTAAGTTGTTTAAACACTGTTGTGTAGCCACAGTGTGTGAAAACAACCAGCCTATAATGGTAAAAATCCACTCACTCAATGTTTTATAATCCTAATAATTCATAATCAGTCTCTCCACACTAGCAGTTCCAGATTTCTCATTACTATGACGTCATAGTCGGGGAAAGTCCCACCCATTTGTGTTGCTCTCTGCCCTATTAGCATATACACAGCCCTAAATGAGAAACAGCTAAAATGTCCTGAAAAACACAAACAAGGTTCAGTTCAGCGCTTGTGCAAAGATTGCTTCTGAAAGAGGGATCGATACCAACGCTTCTTGCACAAACATCCATACTCCAGACAAAGTAAGCATCACGCATTATATTTTGTTTTCCAGAAGAGCTTCTTGGCTCTCTGTAAGGCTAATGTTGCTAAAGCTACCATTGTCTCTGCCTTTTTTCACTAATGCTGCCTTCATGTGCTACCAGGTCAGTAACACGGTCAACATCAGTTAAACCGTAAATTCTTGAAGCACCAGCTTATTTGTATTTAAAGGGACAAACACAAAAAACTGCACGTTTTGGCTCATACCCAAAAAGTGGCAATTTCAACAAGCTATAAAAAATGATATGTGGGGTAGTTTGAAATAAAACTTCACATACACACTCTGGGACATCAGAGAACAATTTAAAATA
The DNA here is from genome assembly GCF_963082965.1 of Carassius carassius. Classification (NCBI taxonomy): domain Eukaryota; kingdom Metazoa; phylum Chordata; class Actinopteri; order Cypriniformes; family Cyprinidae; genus Carassius; species Carassius carassius. Next base: position 35,969,456 of record NC_081758.1, on the reverse strand, counting down.
TTGTATCAATGCATTCCATGGCACCTTTAAAAAAAAAATATATATATATATATATACATATACATATATATGTGTGTGTGTGTGTGTGTGTGTGTGTGTGTATATGTATATATGTGTATATGTATGTGTTAAAAAAAAAATTTCTTAACCAAAAAAACAACTGGAAAAGTCGTAGGGCCTTCGAATAATGGTGTGGACAGTCGAGGTCCTTGGAGTAAAAAAGTTTAAGAACCACTTATCTAATAGTTTTCATAAGCAGTTAATTTTACTCATGGTCAACTAGAGTTTTTTTCTCACCAGTGTCTTTGTAGAAAAGATTCCCTGCATCTTGCTGGTGCCGTTTCTCAGTAATGGAGCTGAATATTGAAGAGAAAGAAATACTGGTTGGGTGTTGTTAGGGCTTGAATGAAGAAATAATGTGATTGAGAGAGGGGTAATGAGAATTTGTGTCTAATTCTCCCGAGAACTAGCTGAATACGCATCCCTAACTAACGCCTGCCAAATGCGTGTCCGAAATCCCCAGCAAATTTATTCGGATGGATTCGTAATACAGAGACGGAGAGGCTGCATGCCTCAGCGAGCTGAGGATGAAGGGAGGAGAAGAATAAAATGTTTTTAATGAAGAGATTAAATGTGATGCTTAGGCTGTTAAGGATTCGGAGGGAAATTTCAGTCTTCGCTTTCCCCCTCCCACCCTTCACCGCCATCATTTATGAATTTGTGCAAAAGGCTGTTTTTCATGAAAAAGTCAGAGAGGGAGAGTGAGGAAGAGAGAGAAACGAGCTTGAGGCAGATAAAAGCGTGATCCAGCCTGACAGTTTTGACAGCAAAAAGCGACAGAACAACGGGCAGACAGAGAGAGGGAGGGAGGGCTGAAAGACTGCAGAAAATTGCAGGCTGTAATGGCTGACAGTGCCAGATATGACATTTCCCTCTAATCTCCTGCCAAAGAAATGGTGCTAAAATGCAGAGCGCCATATCCATGTCATCTGTAGGCCTATCTGTCCATCTTGGAGCGAAAGACACAGACAGAGAGAGATCTGCGAAACCCGTTCGTTCCCGTCCCATCGCGCGAGGCCTGGACGCTGCGCTAATGCTAGCTTTGTAAACAGGATCATCTTTCATCACTGTCACATCGTTAAATGGTGTAAAAAAAAAAATCTTTCCTTGCGATTCGTCATACATGCTAATTTTCTTTGCATACCAAATATGCTTTTCATACCCACTTCAAAGACGCTTAGGTGTGTGCGTCGCTAGCTAACGATCTATGTGCTTCAGAGGCGGATAGAACTGGATTTCTTTTTTGTCGCTGGAGTGTCAGAAGGAAATGGAAACAAACGAGGGGGATGGCAGGGTCTCAAAGAACTGGGGGCAGGAGCGCAGTGATTTAAAAAACAGCCAATGTGGGGGCTTGCCATTTGAGCGGTGCCTGCGTTTGCTAAGATCTTCTTATTTTAATGTAACACATCCACTTGTTTAGCATGGCTTTGGCTCTTGTAAAGATATTACAGAAACGGTGTCTTAAAAAATTAATGAATATAGTCAGACAAGATTTCTTTAATTTGACATGAATGAAAAAGAGACCGGAGTAGAGTCTGTTCAATTTGTCATACTATCTTACATTTGCATCAGAGCTGAATATGGCTCAAATCTGATTCCCCCACCATCCCCTCCTAAAATGTGTCACAGATCTGGTTTTTGGATGACAGTCTGTACAGCATTTTTGACATTTCATCTGACATTTTCAATTCTGATCTGGACCACTTTCAAATGTGGAAATAAATCAGATTTGTATGTGCATGATGTTTGTGCAGTATGACCTTGATGTAAACATTCCTGACTTTAACACTAATCAAACTCAACATTCATGAATTGCATGCTTGATTTGCACTGCATAATGTTAACGTGTTCACAAGGGAAATGCATAATGACATTACTAATGATTTAAACTTTTTTGCTCACTTTTGCCCATATGTGTAAAGACACAAATTTAACGTTCCGTCACCTGAATTATTGATGTGAAGATGCATTTTTCGAATAAAGTTTTCTTTTAATAAAGTTGACATTTTCTGATGTAATTGTAAGTGGTGCTTGACTGCTTGAAATCTCATAGACACAGGGTATTGTGGGCTTTTGCCAAGGTGTTTCTATGAGGTTGCTAACATGTTCTTAGTCATGTTACTGGTGTTCTGGATGGTTGCTAGGGAATTTCTAAGTGGTTGCTAAGGTGTGTTCTGGTCCCTTCTGGCTTGATTCCCACTTTCAGTATACACAACAAAGCTTTTTAAGATTTGAATACTTGCAAGGGTGGTAAAGACATTTGTAATACAGTTATTTTAAATAATTGCTCTTATAAACTTAAAGTCCTTAAAAATCATGGTTTCTTTCAAAATATTAAGCAGGAAAACTGTTTTCAAAATTGATAATAATTAATATTTTTTAAGCACCAACTAGCATATTAGAATGATTTCTGAAGACTGCTGAAAATTCAGCTTTGCCATCAAAGGAATAAGTTACATTTTAAAACATATTAAAATAGAACGGTTATTTTAAATTGCAATAATATTTTAGTTGACTTTGGTCAACATAAGAAACTTTTTAAAAAACAAATTGAATAAAAAAATCTTACCCTATGTTTTGAAAGGTAGTTAACATTTATACAACTTTTTCAAATTTTTTTTGCCAATTTTATTGTATTTGCCCCTTATAATTTAATTGTCATTTGCATCAAAATAAATACTCTGTCTAATCTGACTATAGAAGCTTTTGTGTTTTCGAACATTGAGGATGTTTTGGAGTTTGGCATGGATCTGGCATGAAAGTAATGACACTGATTGTTTCGAACCCACCCACCATGTCACAGAAGCTGCCCACAGAGAGCCGGCAACACCTACTGCATCTCAGCCATCTGTTCACTTGCTGACTTCATGCTCTGTTTCATCCCAATTGGCTTCTTTTCATCCGCTGCCCTATCTTAACCAATAGTCTGGTCTGTAGCTAAACAATCCGCCCCCTCCCACTTGTCACCAAATCTGTCAGGGCCCAGGAAATGTAGAGTGACGCAAGAGGGAGGGTGAAGGGGGGGTTGAGTTAGTGTGAAAATAGGCTTGGATTAAGGAGCGGGTTCACCCCCATTTCTCTTTAAAGAGGTTGTTTGGTTAACCCCAAAACAGCTGCTGTCCCGCTCACCCGCTCACCCTACCGCCCCATTTCTCCCGCTTTTCTCTCATTCTCTCTCGGCCTGCATCTTAATCCTTTTTAGAAGTCCTAAGTGCTAGGCAAATCCATTGAGTGCTGCTCATAATGGCTTTTAAGGGAGCGTGTTTAGATGTGGCCCAGCCCCGTGGCTTATGAACCGCGGATTGTGTAATGGATTTTTTCTCCTCTCACTGCAGCACTAAATCCAACGTATTGTTCCTCATTATCATTTAAATAAGTCTCCCTTTTTAACTCTGAATGTGGCAGTGTGAATTAACCGGGGCATTGTAAGGCTAACTCTACAAATTTTTGGGCCTCCCAGTGAGCCTTGCGCCCACTAGCTCTTCTCCATACATTATGCCTCCTCACTTTTCTGTGTGTGTGAGAGAGAGAGGTTCTGGAAAAGTAGTTGGATCCTGCAGTGCCGCCTTTTTGGGTTTTCTCAGGAACACTTCTCTAATTGTCACAGTGGGAGTTTCTACTGAGTTTGAGAGAGAACATGATGAGGGTTAAACCCCTAGCAGGTGTGTGTGTGTGACTGAATTCCGCGCAAGGACAAAATTGGTCTTGCGGAAAAGTCACCCCCTGAGACAGAGGCAGAAATTGCCAATCGCACAGAGGAAAGAGGCAAAAAGTGGGGGGAAATGATAAGAGGGAGAGCAGAAAAGATTTGGAGATTGGTATTCAGGCTTTGTGGTGCTGGGATGTGGAAGTTGCCATCTAGTCTTACTGGAGATGTCTGTAACAGGCTTCTGTTCTCTCATTGGAGCTAGTGTGGGTTATGTGGATTATGGCTTTGTTTCATAAGGTTTTAGTTGTCTGTGGAATGTGTTACTGCAGTTGTGGAGTGGATATTTGATTTGTTTGTTATATTTCAGCTAAGGTTGATAATCAGATGTGACCTGGAAATAAAATAATGTATCAGTGACCTTCATTGTGGTGATAATGGGATCCTTTAAGTTTAGTGTGTTGCAATCTGTGTGAGATATAAGATATAACATCAAAAATATGCATTTAGAAAATAATGTAAATTTATATCATGTTGAATTTAATATTTATATCCAAAAACTTTATCTGAATACTATAGTTTTGAATGATTAGAACCTTACTATTCTCTTTATTAATCTTACTAGGAGTTTTGATGCCATTTAGTCACCTGGTTGAAGCAGAACATTTTATCTGTATGTTTTGAGCTTTATTCTGGCCATGATGAACTGCCCGTTTTGACAGGAAGGCTACTTGACCAACATGTAAAGTGACCAAATATATATATATATATATATATTTCATGCATGCAAACTATCGGGCAGGCAAATCTGAAGTCAATGATACCACAATAGTAGGCCAGCCCAGTGTGTAAAAAAAGTGGTAACTCATTCAAATCATGGTGCACCAGTCTCAAAGAAAGATTCCTAAAACATGAAATAAATGTATGCTGTCGGAATTTCCACAGGATTTACTGAACACAATTTAAAACTTTGTGCTTGAGAATGTCTTGTTAAATAATAATAAAAAAAACTTGAATGTCTTTCAGAGAATTGATGGACAAACCAAAAATATACAGAGCTCAGACTCAGTGACTGGTTTATTTGTAAGGCAAAATTTTTTTTCTTTCCAAGCTAAAGTAAGGCATTAGCCTGCGGTTAGCCTAGCATTCTTGCATGAATGCATAATGGTGGTAGAGCAGCATTAGAAAGTCAGTAACTGTCGTAAAGTTCTTCGCAGTGTAATCTGTAAATTTTGTGTTAGCGGCACAGATTATGAACTCTTTAATTATAAATGTAAACTATCTGTAGTTTTAGGGACATTCATGCTGTAGACAATTCTGATTTGTTTATATAGTTGAATCGTTTCCTTGTTTGACGTGCTGGTGTCTTAAACTACCTATTTCTAGTTGTTGATGACTCGCTCAGGCAGCCCTATATGAATCTGTATGTGACAAGGAATCTGTCATGGCAAAATAAAATGCTTTCGTTCCCCCTCATTTACCATAAAGTGACAAAAGCTGATGCAACAGCATGGAAAATGGATGCATATGCTGGGTGTCTTGGTTCTGATCTGAACTGGCATTTCCTTTATGATGACAATCTATGACACAGTTTTCAAAAATGATGTAACCTGCTATTTAAGAATCATCTTGACTACTCTGTATTGCTGTTTAAACCAGAATGTTTAGTTGAATGCTAAGTACACAACTGAACGACTTCAAATTTCAAAACCTTTTAGCATAAAATTATATTAATGACGACGGCTATTATTGTTGAAGGGGTTAGATGGTTTGTTCAAGTATTAAGCTTCATATTAAACCATTTGTACTATATAAAAGGTCTGTGGCGATGAAATCATATGGCTTTTCAAAGAAAAATGTGCTAATTACTAGGTGAAAGAAGTGAGTTCCAAGCAATCTATAGACCAGATACCTACAACACCATAGCAACACCTTAGAATCCAAATACCAATGCCCTAGAAACCACTCAGAAGACCTTAGTAACTGCATGCTTGTCCAGGGCTTTATTGTGATCGAGACCATATGAGTCATGTGTTCTAGCAGATCCTGAAGAGAGAAAGGGAGAGAGAGAGAGAGAGAGAGAGAGAGAGAGAGAGAGAGAGAGAGAGAGAGAGAGAGAAAGGAATAAGGAATGTCATTAGGTGTATGATAGGAACGAAGGGTGGGAAAAGGTTAATGTGAATATTGATATTAAAGTTCTAGAACTTCATCATGTCTCTGTCATATCATAGTGTCCCTCAAAGGTCAACGTTGTTCTCTCTCTCTTTGTCTCTCTCTCTCTTTCTCTCCCCCAGAGCTCCACTCACTCTCTGTCAGGACGAGGGTACTCGGTAAGTGACATTTTCACGCTCTGCAGCTTTACGGCAGAATTACAGTATCCTCTCCTCCCATTTATGGCCCCAGCAGCGGACATTTTAATTATGTTAAACAGAGAAATGATGGAATCATGACATTAGGGACATCACTCTTGGGTGAGTGACTGATTAAATGGTGAAAGGTGTCCCATAGCATCTTTGGTAAATTAGCCTTTTTTTATATGTACGACCATTATATTTCCAGTCCTCTGGTCATTTAAAATGTCAGTGACAATGTCTTCTTCTGCAGTCTGCTGTGGTTAATGGCTAGAGCTTGTTTGAAAGTCACTGATAGATTTTGATTTGCTTTTATTTGGTTGAGACTTGAAACAAATAATATGCTTCTGGTTACGCAAGCTTAATTTTTATTTCATATTGTTGCCACAAGGGGCACCATAGCGGGCATTAGCATTAATATGTTGTCCTGTATAGTTGGTTTTTTATTCATATGAACTCAATTTAAGACAGAGCAACAGTATGATAAGAAACTGTATAGGTTAAACTTGTCAACTGTTTACACCTAGCTTCATGGCATTTGCAGATCATTTTTTTCCCGTGAGGACTAAAGTTTGCTACTGCTTATTCTTTGTGTGCATGCAGAGCAGAGGTTTTCAAACTCAAGGTTGCAAAGTGGTGCTAATTGTTCACCCCTCCCCCCATTTAATTCCCATTTAATGTTCTTTAATTCACATTTGTTAATGGTAATATTTCATTCTTCTGGTCAAAACAGGTCAGTAATAATGAGATTCATTTTATTATCATTATTATTATTATAATTATTATTGCATATATATTACAATTTTTAATATTAGTATCTTATAATAATATTAACATTTAGATTTTAAATTATTACAATAGTAGAATAACAATAAAAACATTTAATTTGGTAACACATAAGAAAGTATTAAATATATATACAAATATTTAAAACAAATATTTGGTCTTTTTATTGTCATCGTACTAAAGTAAATGTTTATAAAGTGACCATGTTTGTTATAAAGTGAGTCGCTGCATGTATTCACCCTTAATAATTTAATAAATGTGTTTTGTAGTCAAAAATTTAGAGGTACTTTTATATTTTATATAAATTTTATATAAGATAATCCTTTGCAGTGGGATCACAATATGGGGTCCTTGGCATCAAAATATTTGAAAACTCAGTTGGACAGGTGGCTTCAGCACTCCATTCCATGGCGGTCTTCTAGGTCTTCCAGGCCAAACTCCTCCATTGTATGGATGAGTCTGGCCCAGACCCATCAGCTTTCAAAGAGCTACGCAGCGTGACTGATCTGGCCCTTGGCGCCACCAAGATGACAGCGCAGGCAATCAGCAGATCCATGGCCAGCCTAGTGGTGCTGGAGCGCTACTTATGGCTAAACCTCATGGAGATCAAGGATGCGAATAAGGCTCCCTTCCTCTACTCCCCGGCTTCCCCTAGTGGCCTATCTGGACCTGCAGTTGAGAGCTCTGCTGAATGCTTTACCACTGCACAGAAGTCATCCCAGGCAATGCAACACTTCCTGCCAAAGCGCTCCAGCTCAACAGTTGCTTCTGGTCGCCCCAAAAATGTGCCAACTCAGAATCCCACAAATCCCACGCTGCCAGTTGCTCCCAAGGCTCCTAAGCCCGGGCCTTGCTAGTGCTCCTGCTCGGCCAGACGTTACCAATTCCCTAAATGCCAGGGCTCGACCCAAGATAGCGTTGGACCCTGCGCCCCAGGTGTCATTCTGATCTGTGGGACAGGAAGAGGATGTGGACAAGTCTCACTGCAGCCCAGACCACCCCCCAAAATGCTTCTGTTATGCATCCAAGCACCCCGTTCATTTCAGTGTGCTGATGGCAGTGTGTTTGTGACCAAAAATACTGTTGTGAACATGGGGCCCGGTTTGGTCGTGTCCACACAACCAACCGCTGTTATAGTGGGAAAAATGAAACACACATTTTCAAAAAGAGAGCAAATTTCCTCTTTCATTCACTGCAAGTGTCAGGTCCCCTCTAGGCGGCCCACCGCTCAAACCAATCCAGCCCCTTGCCACATTGCCATTGGCTTGGCAGGCCATCCCTGGGTTGTCAAGCTGGGTTATGGGGTCAATAAAATGAGGTTATACACTTCACTCGAAGACCCCCGCGCTTCAGCGGCATAGTCTCCACATCGGTTTGAAGCGAAGATGCACACATCCTTCATGCTGAAGTGTCGAATTTGCTGGCAGAAGGAGCTGTAGAAATGGTTCCCCCAGCCGAGCGCAAGTCAGGCATTTACATCTGTTACTTTTTCGTCCCCAAGAAGGATGGTGGCCTAAGCCCCATCCTCGACATCAGACACTTGAATCGGGACCTCATGAGATGGCCATTCAAAATGATAACATTGAAAAAGTTCCTCTCGCAAGTATGCCCAGGGGACTGGTTCTTTTCTCTGGACCTGAAAGATGCTTACTTTCACATCCAGATAGCCTCCCCGTCACAGGTGATTCTTGAGATTCGCCTTTGAGGGAGTGGCTTATCAATACACGTTCCTTCCCTTTGGGCTGTCCCTAGCTCCTCGCACTTTTACAAAGTACATGGATGCGGCTCTTTCCCCGTTGAGACGGAGTGTAATCTACATTCTGAATTCCCTCTTAGCTTCATCCGTGGCTTCCATGGTCTAGCGTTGTGTCCATTGCAGAAATGTGTGCGGCGCCTGGCTGGGCCTCGCCATCTACATTCACCAGATTTTACAGTATGGCCGTCCTGACCTTACATGTGCACTTTGTCATATGACCAGTATGACTACCATATGACTACCAGTTTGGAGTTTGCCGCCTTCAAGTATGCTTTGGGCCCTCAGTGAGTTCCGAGGCTGTACTGATTTATTCTGGAACGATTATACAAGGCCGGGCAGACTTCTCTGAGTTTGGCCCTATTGCCTCTTGCGGGGTTTCCCTACAGAATACTTGGTCCCTCTGGGCCCCGTTGGTTACTTAAGGCAAGTTCAAGTATAAGTTGTTCCTCTAGCATAGCATGGCGGGATTGAACTGGTTCCCCAGGGCAGTCTTTACAAGACTCAGTATGAGTAAAGTATCAACAGGGAACATAACCTCAGTTCCCTAAGATACGGAACGAGTACTGTGTACTTTGCCATGCTATGTAGCTGCATGACTCAGTCGTCGCTTCAGTCGAATTAACCTGATGATCCTATGGCGATGTGCCGCTTGTATAGCCAGATGCCCATGCCCATTCTGGCGGGCCATTGGTTCATTTTATATTCACTGCACGAACCAATGGCCATACAGTTACACTGCATTACTTAAAAGGCTTCGTCATCGGAGAAAAAGGAGTTTTACTATAGTGTCTTTAACAAGACACAGTACTCGTTCCATATCTCAGGGAACAGAGGTTAGTGACAGAGTATGTTTAGAGTGTTTCTTTTGAATATAATTAGATTAGAGTAGATTAACGGTTTCATTACTTTTTTTTTTATTATGTTATGCTTATGTTATATTATGTTATGCACACACACACACACACACACACACACACACACACACACACACGTTTTATCACACTATGTGAATCGCATTTTTACAAACATAGGATTAAAACATGCTTTCCCACCATTTATTCACAGATAAAGACATTACACAGATAAATAACACTCCCCTGAAATGAACTACTTTTCATCCCATGTTCAATACTCTGTATATGCTCTTTTTATGGATGAAAATAAGCTTTGGAAATTGCAGGGATTTATTGTTTTATTGATTTACTGTTCTCATTCAAAACATAATCATATACTCTATAAATATATTCCCTGTACTTCTTTATTTGAGAGTGGAGTATACTCTTGACGCTGAAGCTGAGAGAAAAAAAAAAGTGTTGTATACCCTTGTGAAATATTCAAAAGCAACAATGCATTTTATATGCTAAATTTCCACAGGCATGTCAAGCAACATGTCACAGGATTGCGGTTTATGCATGACAGAAAGCTAACTTTTTATCAGATGCTCAAATGTTTGTTTGCATGCGTGCACAGTACACACACATACAGACACATGCACACTGACATTACCTGTCACCTAAGAATATGAGGTAATGGCTGCCACTATGATCTGCTAGTTTATTTATTTAATATGTTTGTCAGTATGAAGAAATGAGTTTAAAGGTTTCAGGACTCATTCTGTCATGCAGCCAGTACTAACATTTTGAGGCTGACCAACTTACATGTATTTATATTAGTTTAATAATTTTTGATCTACTATTGTAAATTTGGTTTCAAAGATTAAACTAATAGATTTTTCCATTTCTCAACTGCACAAACATTTAAAAACCACATCCTTGCACAATATCAACTACAACAAAATCAGCATTTTTTCATTAAGCATGATGGTATGTTCATGAAGACCTTTCCCAGAGTAAACCTATGTTAGTTTAGTTATTTTTGACATGATATATCTCCTCTAGACAGCTAGAGACTCAGTCTTAGTCTTGTCATCTTTGTTAATTTTTTTTCCTCAGTGAAAAGTAAAACATGTTTCCTTATGGCGACATTCCGACATGGCAATGAAAAGAAAGCCTCTCTGTAAAAGGCCTGTAGCGGCCGTAAGCCTTGACTGTCATATCAGTTTAGGCTGAGAAAACATGACCAAAGAGCCATGAACCTTGTCCTCCTCTTTACACGATGTTGTGAGATAAAAGAGAGAGAGAAAAAAACATAGGGAAGTGCAGAAAGGAAAGAAAAAGGCAAAATATATCAGGGTGTTGCACTTTGACACTAGTTCCATCAAATCTGGTTATGTGTAGTCAGGCCCTTTGGCCCTTCATACTGAGTCTGTGTACTCATGAGATTAACAAAGCACCAAGAGCTCTGGGCACAAGTATATGTGTGTGTGTGTGTTCTTGTTTATGTGCATGAGTCTGTTATCTTCCAGAATTCAAGGCACAGTGTTACAGTCAGGGGCCCCTGGGGCCACTCCGACACTTCACGTTATGTTCGTAATCATATGCTAGGAGTGAAAGTGCTAAAGGCTAATGCACAGAGAGAGAAAGATAAGTCAAGAGAATTGTGAGTTCCTCACTGGATCCATTGATAGATGAATACATGTGACCACATGTTCCAAGGGTTTTTGTTGTAAAGAAGTCATCGCAAAATGTGATCATATTATTGCTTAGCTCATTATACAAAGTTTTGTTTAGCTTTTTTTTTTTTTCTTGGGGATACTGAAAAATGAACATTAGAGCAGAATTTATTTAAATTGCTGCTTTCAAATCATTTGTCAGAATGATTGGATTTATGAGTTGAATGCACATGATTTGTAATTATCTTCGCAAAACTTCTGATTTTCATTATGCCGGGCTTAAATTCAGTCATAGACTTATGGCACAGTTTTTTCTGAACATTGACTGTAGCATGTAGTTTGCATGCATTTTGTGGACAGCTGATAAAGAATTAAGTAAAAATTCTTTTCATTCTTCCCATTTAAAAAGATTTGTGAGCTGGTAGTTGTGTGCAACCAAACTACTACTCTGTAGCAGAATAAAAATTATAAAATACATAAAGAACAAAATACATTAGATACCTAACTTGAATGTTTTGCTCTTCATTAAGTTGCTGTAATGCTAAAACACAGTGTTTTCAATAAGTGTAAATAAATATTAATTGGGTCAATACACCCCCCCCCCCCCCCCCAAAAAAAAAACAAAAAAACATGTATTTATATATATTTTAACAAAAAGTGATGTGACGACAATATTCAATTTATTATTTTCTGTAATAATAATTATTAATATAGATATAGAAAACATCATCTGCATACTAATACATATTTTATACTCATGTAAAGCAATATAAACTATATAGCAAATCTCAGCTGCTTGTTCTCTTTTTTTTTTTTTAAATGTGTTGCAAAATGCAACTAGTGTTGCCTAGTATTGATATTTAAGTATGTCTAACTTTATCCGCATAAATACAGTATATTCGCATATGGTGATGTACAGTATTTACTATATAGTGTATATAGATTGCATTCATTGTTGCCAGATGTTAACTATATATTATATTCAAGCTATGATCTATTAAATGCGGCATAAAGATATTAAGATGAATTAAAATCATGATTTTCTTTAAAACTTTAATGAACGATGTGTATTGTGAAATACTATTATTAAATAATAATTTTATTTTATCACACTGCCAAATGGGCCTGAGAACATCTCTTACCTTTGGTAAAAACACTAATGCATTTCTTTAATTTGCTGCATCTCTAGCAGGGTAAGCTTGTTTTGAACAGGTGCTCTGTAGACAATCTGACCCTTCATTCCATCTGAAAATTGATGCGCGCCGCTGTTCAAACAAAATTAGAGCCAGTGTCATTCTTGTGTCTTGCAGGAAACAACTGCAAATATTGTTGGTACTTAACCATGACAAAATGATGCATGATTTTTGTTAATCAAGGATGCTTTCAAAGAACTCCTGACACAGATATGAACCAAAATGACAAATAAAGATGGTCTCTTTCTTCTTGTCATGGATCAAACGCCTCCATTCTGCAACATACACCCACTGGTGTTCAGATCACAGCACCTGCGGCTAGAACACCACCTACATGGAGAACATGGGGAGCAGTGGCAACCTCGGGCAGCTTATACTATTATTACTACTACTACAGTAATAATAATAATAATATTTAGTATACTGTATATATATATATATATATATGTATATATATATATATATATATATATATATATTAGGGCTGGGACAACGCGTCGAGGTCATCGATAGACGTCGACGCAAAAATGTGTATATATATATATATGTATATGTATATATGTATGTATATATATATATGTATATGTGTATATATATATATATATATATATATATGTGTATATATATATATATATATATATATATATATATATATATATATATATATATATATATATATTAGGGCTGGGACAACGCGTCGAGGTCATCGATAGACGTCGACGCAAAAAATACTTCGGCGCAAAATATTCGCATCGATTCGTCGACCTGTTTTTATTTCTCTAAAAAACGTTTGCAAAACGTTTACCTTATGTGCGCTGAATATACGCGATGGCCGCATCAACATTCTGTCCAACGTTATATAACCAATCCAGGGGTTTTTCTGCATTGATCTTTTTTTTGGCGGCTGTCAAAGCCTTATTTGATCGGCGAGTGATGTAGAATAGAATGACTGTGATGCGTCTGACAGGGCGCGTACGAGAGAGAGAGCCTCGGCTCTCAACACGAGTGCTTCTTGCTCTCTCTCTCCCTCGTGCATCTCTCCCTCAAAATCATTAAACACTATAGAAAAACACCAAAGTTTCACTCACAGTCTTCAATCTACACGAGCGCTGTCTTGCGCTCTCTCTCTCTCTCTCTCTCTCCCTCCCTCGTGCATATTAACCAAAATCATTAGACACGATAGAAAAAGGGCGGAACGCCAAAGTTTCACGTGGAGCATTCAGAGATTTTTTTTTCTCCATGACAGGCTGCTGGCTCCCACCGGTTTTTTTTTTTTTGGAAAAGCACTCTGTATTAGCTTAAAGCCCTCAAGTTTACATTGGTTACTGTATTCTTTCAATTGCTCTAAACAAGTATTTTGGGTGACCTTTTTTATTGAATGCTAGACTTCAAGGTGTTGTTATTTTCATCTGAAAGAAGAACTTTTTTTTCAGTAAGCTAGGCCCTATGTGTTCAGTAAGCTTGTTTCAGTAAGCTATGTGTTTTCAAGGCTTCAAGGTTTTATTGAATGCTATCTCTATACAAGTGCAAAGTAATGCATTCTTAGTCTTTTATTTTGTTATTTTAAGAGCAATAAACATATACTGCAATGTTAAGGAATTCATGTTTTTTTCATTCAGATATGTAAATCAACATGTATAAATTGTTAGTAGTCAACTAATGGGGAGATAATCGAAATCGAATCGGTCTGAAAAATTAATCGTTAGATTAATCGATGCATCGAAAAAATAATCGCTAGATTAATCGTTTAAAAAATAATCGTTTATCCAAGCCCTAATATATATATATATTATATATATATATATATATATAGTGTGTGTGTGTGTATGTGCTTTGTTGTTTTGCTACCATACTTTCTTACAGGTAAAAAAAAACAACAACAAAAGTTTATATTTGCATCTGGTATTTAAATTGTTATTTAAAGGTTTAAATGTTTTTTGGGTTGTGAGCAACTGCTTTAAAGATATTTTCTCAGTGTCAGCCCTCTGGTGCATTTTAACAAGAAGTGCTGGGGTTATAGTTTGATGCTCTGACAATATCCTCTGTGTGTGTGTGTGTGTGTGTGTGTGTGTGTGTGTGTGTGTGTGTGTGTGTGTGTGTGTGTTGCTGTCTGTCTGAGGGGTTTGTTTCTGGGTAAAAACCATATTTGTTTATCGCTGTGTGCGACCCGCTGAACAGCCCGGTCCTGTTTCTCCCCTCTCACCGGGGAAACCTGGATGTTGCTGCTGGCAACAGATAAAAAGTGCTGTTAACCTCAGCAGGGTCTCAACACATCAGTCACACAGGGAGATAAAGGTGGAAGCTTCGAGGCCTCACACACACACATACAAAAAGGCGTTTGGTCCCTTCATGGGAGCCGAGATGAAACGCACACTTCCATAGTCCAGTAGCTAAACATAAAGGTGGTTCTGAGACGTAGCGACTCAATGGAAACAAAAATATTTTTCACAGACCACACAACATAGTGTTAAAGCAGCTGTAAAGGCTTTTCTATTTGAATAGTGATGAATGGTAGCTTCATTTTCACCTTGGACTGCTTTTGTTTTCCACTGGAGATGGACCCTCTTTTCTGTCTCACACACACTGCGGTCGGCTTGAAGTGAGAGAATGGAAAGGAAATGTGAGAGCAGTTCAGATGTTGGGAATTAACTGCTAATTGCTTTTCCTGTTTAAGCTTTTTGCTCTTAATGCTGTTTAGTCTTTAATTATTCATGGCTGTGTGGTCCGGCATGCTTTGTGAATTAAGTTATAAAAATGAAAATATGCCTGAAATGATTGTCCCAAGGCCTGAATTATTATGCAGCTCGCAGATGTAAGTTAATACATATTCAAAAGCTTGTTCCTTCATCCTGTTTCAAAACAACTTAGGCTTTCCATTATGACATTATGAATTAAGATATTATGTGGAGGAATGTTTGAAAATGTCTTTTTAGTTATTTTATTTTTAATTAAAACTGTGTTCAAGCCTCGGCAGACTTCATAAGAAATGTGACCCTTTTCACCTTTCTTTTATAGTATTAATATTGTCTGTTGTGTTTCAAATCTTTTTTTTTCAAGGCAAGCATGAGTATTATTATCATAGCTTTTATGATAGTGATTTTAACAAACTCCTACATTTACAGTATATTTTGGCAGCTGATTTTCTTCAAAGTGGCTTAAAGTGCATTCAAGGTTTACATTTATCTGTCTGTGTTTTCCTTGGGGATCGAACCTATGAACTTGGTGTTGCTTGCACAGTGCTCTACCAGTTTAGATTTTCTGGCAAATGATAAAACTGGTGAACAAGCCTATTATTCTTACATTAAAGGAGGAGTATGAACCATATAAAGGTCAAAATGTGTTTTCAACCCTTTCCTGGCCCAGTCACTCTCACCTACATTCTCAACCAACCCAGGGACCCTCATATTAAAAGAGCTAGAGTTATCTCTAATACTAAATTACAGATCATGAGGTATATTGGTGGTTAAAAATATCTTTAACACTCCAACTCAAAAGTTTGGGGTTGGTAAGACCCCAATTGGCCACTTTCACAATATTCATTAAACCCAAGCAATGTACTTTTTTTTTTATTGCCTGCAAATTGTTCATCAGTACGCGCAGCCTTCTCACATTCCAGCAATAGCGACGGCTCGTGTCTTTGTAGCACTGCGCAAATAGTGACGAATGCAAATTACTGTGCTATGTTATATGTGCTATTGCTCAATCAGGCTTTAATTACATGTTGCCTCTGCCTCAAAAAGCATTTAACAGAGACTTGAATGCCTTAATGAGGAGCGTAATGAACACTCATGATGTTTGGTTGTTCGCCTGCATAGCACCGGTATTTTTATAGACTGTTATAAAATACCATTTGCATCAGCAAATTACAATGGCTCGATATCATTATCCAAAGACGACCCGATCATAAATTAAACCTCCAATTACAAACATCTATCTGTTGGGAGAGAAAATGAGCGGTGTGGTTTTTATTCATTCTGAGAGCGAGATGAGGGATGCCAAGCACCTTTGTAGATTATTCTCGTTGGAGGCATTTATTCACTTTATTGTTTGGCTGCTAGCTCGGTCTCCTGACTGAAATGTGAAGCTACATTAAAAGCTCATTAAGGTCTGTGCAGTGCAGTGAGACCGAGGGATTCTCCACTTGTCCACTCTGCTTCAGTGATGGACTTCCTCTTTTTCCAGATAGAGATGGTTTGGGTAGATAACGGAAAGTCCCATCTAGATAGTGTTCTCTTGTATAGTGAAGTATAGGATACAGTGTGTTCATTCATTCATTCATTCATTCATTCATTCCATAATAACAATATATTTTTATGTATGTATTAATTTTAGTGGGGGTATGATATGTCCTGCAATTGATCTAATGGTTCTGTTTGTTTGTTTTGTTTATTTATTCATTCATTTATTAAGTGGGGGATCATATGTTCTTTAATCTAGCTAATGGTTCTGTTTGTTATTTATAAAAAATGTTCAATAACAATATTTATTTATTTGTAGTAGTAGTAGTCATAGTGTTTTTTTAATAAATCATTGGTTATTTTCATCATTATTATTATATAATTTTTATTATCTCTATTTTATGATCACTTTATTATTATTATTATTATTTTTTTTTTTTTTTAGTAAAAGATTATTATTATTTTATTTGAAAAGTAATTGATTCATATTTTCTTTAATGATTCAACTGTGACAAAACACAGTTTGCATTTATTGTGAGGCTGGTCTACTCTATTTTTGAGAAATAATACTTCTGACACTCTGTTATTGACTCTGTTATTTCTTAGTCCAGTTGATTGCAGATGTCCTGGAATTTGGTTTAGTTGTATAAGTTTGACTTTTTCCTAGAGGAAAACTGGTGTGGCCCAGCTTACCCCACTCTCCTCTAGAGTTTGTGTTGCTTCTTTGTAAAGCACGTAGCTGTACAGATTCAGACTGCTCTCTTGATATGAAATTGGGTGGAGAGTTGAATTGGAAGAGAAGTAGAACAGCCTCTCAGCAGTCCTTTTCATTTTCACACCTTTCTCAACACCCTTCCTCCTTTTCTCTCTTTCCCCCTCGCTCTCTCCTCCTCTTCCTCCCCATCCCCCCCTTGTGCAGTCCCTCTGCGGAGCTCCCCTGCACCGCGGTGTGATTACACTGGAAAGGGAACTCTATAAATCATGTGGATTTATAGCACTGTAGTTAATAATGCAGCTGTGGGCGTATAACGCGGCTCTCTCAGGTGTCTTAAACGCCCGATGCCCGGAACACATCAGCTTTCTGACCACCCCACAGGGAATCACAGCACATTAAAACTGGCTCATTATCAAAGCAGAATCGCCATTTAACATAGAACTCCCTTATCATTTTAACATTGACTCAACCTCATCCATTAGTTGGATATGGGCTGATGAAGGCCGTTTTTAATACTAAACCCTTTGACTTGTTTGTTCAGGATTAAATTATCCAAAATACATCAGTATGTCTGTTTGTTGTATGTTTAAATTCATACTGTTGTGTTCTTAGTGCTTATATGTGTTCCTGTAGCTCAATTGGTAGAGCATCAAGCGCAAGGTTGGGGGTTCGATTCCCCGGGAGCACATGATAGGTAAAAATTGATAGCCTGAATGCACTGTAAGTCGCTTTGGATAAAAGCATCTGCTAAATGCATAATTTTATTTTTTTATAATTTTTTTTTTTATTATATGTGATTTCTAAGATACAGCAGTAATTTATACTTGCATTATTTGCATATGAATAGATATGTTGTTCTAATCATTTATATTTGCTTTATATTTAGTTATATATTTCATTATTTCAGTAAACGCCCTAGTGGAAACACAAGATAACTTTATTATTTAATCATAAATAATGTATTTATTTATTCCAAAATGTATGTGAAAATTATAGGAATTTTATTTTATCTCATTTCTTAGCCATAACGGGAGGTCTTCAGATTAATTACATTATGCATTAAGCAAACACTTTATCCAAAGTTACTTACAAAAGAGAAATAAACCAATTTGTCAAAAAGTTCTCTTTTTAATTGGGCCAGTAAATAAAGACCTTAGCACCCACATAACAATGAGAACATCTTAATTATCTCGTATCAATTTTCTGGCAACCACCTCATAACGATGAGTTTTGGATAGATGAGCACCACTGAATTTGTCTTTATAAAATGTATAAATCTGTTTTTTTTTAGCATATGATACATTTGTATGCAATAAACAGCACTAATTTTATTATATTTTCCTTTACAACATCTTTGTATTTTTCTTATGATATCAGGCTGTGTTTGGCACACTGGTTCTCGACACAATCTCAGAGGAAATACCTGTGCTGCCTTTTGGGTTGTGTTTAAGCTTGAGACCCATTGCCAAATCTCAGCATGAGGGGCGGAACAAAAGCTTTCTCTGAACAAAAATGCTTCAGGCATTGAACAGGCCTCCTCTACTGTGAGACAAAAGACCCGCAGGCCTTACAGAACCCTGAGAGCCTCCCTGCCACCCAAACAAAGGCAGAAATTAAGCAGCGCTCGGAGCGATACGGCTCTTACACACAAGCTAAAATGTTTCTTTTATAGCTCTAGTGGGTTTCAACATGGCGTCTCTCCTAAAGGAGAGAAGAGAGCTCTGCCTCTTGCCTTTTGTCAGGGCTACTGGGAAGGAAGTTGAATTTCATTATCCTTTTTTTTCTTCTGCCTTTCCTCGCTACCTGAGATTTTTACACCTGTAACACTTTCTGTGTTAGTTTTATTAAGAACTCTGAAGGTTTAGGTCTGTAGCCTTCTGCTGGTGATTTATATATTCTTGTTGATAACCTCTCTACTTTAGTTTATAGTCTTATATATACATTTGGTCAGTTTAATAGTCTAAATAATGTACATTTTGTACTTAGTAAGTAACCTTACTTTTTTTCTAACCCCATGCTAAATTTAACTAATAAAATGCAGCTAAAAATATAATCATACATATTTAGCATAACAAAATAAATAGACATATGAGCTTTTAAAATGAAGGATATGTTTTTTTTTCCTTTTTAAAAAAAAATACAGTATTTTGATTTGGCCATCAAAAACACTGTGTTATGATATTTTATATGTTTATTGTCTGGTTTTGACATAGCTTTGACTTTACTATTCTTAAGTGTGGAAAATATTGGTACTACCATTCAAGTGTCGTTTTTTAAATGCATTAAATTATCAAAAGTTAAAATAAAAACATTTATAATGTTGCAAAATATTTATTTTTCAAATTATTGCTGTTTTGACCTCTCTATAGAACAAAGAATCCTAATACACTAACTTTCGAATGTTAGCGTATAATAAACGAGTTGTTCTCAAACGTTTGGAAGTAGACAATGCTTTCTGTTATGTTCTTCTTATGTGTTTTGAATGTCAGTTGCATCCTCTTCACAACATTAGTTTCAGTATGTGTCATGCTTGATGTGTAAGATCACACTCTCCCTGCTCAGGCGTTAAAGGTAGTCACTAGTAAATTTATGCACTGGCCACTTAAATGAGCTTGAGTGAGATTGGGAAAAAGACAAAGAGAACTCGAGAGGAAAGGCAGTGAAAGAAAAGATTAAATACAAGCAGAAGTTTTTGTGGTTTAACACTAGCACTATTCACTCTCACCTCACCTCCTCTGTGGCTTTGCTTCAGGCTAACAGTTGCACCCCAGCGGGTACAACCCAGATTTCCTGTAGCAAACATGCATGTTTATCAGCTCTTTAGGTGTCTCCACACAAACTTGTATAACACCTTCTTGTACTAACCCTTAGTTTCAAGCTTCACTGTCATCTCCACCCCTTGTCAGCAAGACTGGCATTTCCCAGACTGGTCTCGGCTACGTGCCTTTTTCCATGGCCACTAGATCTCTTAGATTGTGGAGGCGTTTGAGTGTTTACGGAAAAGGAGGTTATCATGTACTCATTGCAGAAATTGAATAGTTGCACAGGCCTGTCACCGAAGCAGACCAGTTACAGTCACTTGTTATTGTATTGTCATTTGTTTTGAACCACAGTATGCTGATAACTCAATAGGTACAGTAGTGCTATTTCATGTAAGGGATGTAAACGTATTGTTAGCTTGGGTGAATGTGTAGACAAAGTATTATCATAATATTATAATTATGCAGTAGTTGGTGGACCCTGATGATCATGTTAAATATGTTTAGGATCTTAAATGTTTGTTCTTCTATTATTTTGCGCGCGCTTGTGTAGGTAATGTGAATGTAATGTGAATCCTAAGTATTTAATTGCAACTTTGTCTCTTGTGATTGTGATTTCTTTTCTAAATACGGACAATTGCTTTTTTTTTTTTTTTTTTGTCTTTTACTCTTCTAGTGAAAAGTGAAGTGAAGTGAAGTGACATTCAGCCAAGTATGGTAACCCATACTCAGAATTTGTGCTCTGCATTTAACCCATCCGAAATGCACACACACAGAGCAGTGAACACACACACACTGTGAACACACACCCAGAGCAGTGGGCAGCCATTTATGCTGCGGCGCCCGGGGAGCAGTTGGGGGTTCGATGCTTTGCTCAAGGGCACCTAAGTCGTGGTATTGAGGGTGGAGAGAGAACTGTACATGCACTCCCCCCACCCACAATTCCTGCCGGCCCGGGACTCGAACTCACAACCTTTCGATTGGGAGTCCGACTCTCTAACCATTAGGCCACGACTTCCCCCTTAAAAGGTCCCATCCCACTTATGGAATTATGCATTTAAAAAAAATCATATAAAATATAATTCCAGTGGAAAACACTGTTGCAACTTCGGCTTCATACCGACTTTAAAAGCATTGGCATTTATTATTATTACTATTATTTTAAAATCTATTTTGGCTTTTGCATTGCATTTGTTTAACAGAATGGAGATACCAGTCTGTCCATATGGTTTTTTTGCAGCTCAGTTACCAGACTAACTCCCCCCTGCTATGTTATTAATACAATCTGAGGTTCACTCTGTGCGGAAGTGCCCGATCATGATGAAGCCTGCTATGCAGCAGGACTGCTATAGCTAAAGCTGCTCCTCTCAGAGGGAGGCCCTCTATATAGAGGTTAAACCTGGCCTAAGCACCGTTTTACCTGGCTTATCAAAATGCATTACAGTTTCACGATTCTAGAGAGATCACCTCATCAAACAGTGCCGCAAATGCAAAGTGACCAATTTGGAAATCGATAGTCCGTACATAACTGGAGTTATGGGTCTCCAATTACTACTGGCCTAGTGTCACAGAATACCCCAGGTGGGCCAGTCAGGTGTTTCGCCATGCTCTCGGAGTCAATAGCAGAGCATCCTGGCTTAGCTTGCATTCATTACACCAGCCAGATGGGCTGAGAATTAGATTCCAACTCCCCCTACAGAGAGAGACAGGTAGGAGGATATTGGCGAGGTTGGGGAGGGAGAGGAAAAATAATGGTTTTTGTTTTCATTTACATTGCAAGTTATTACATTTTAATGTAACACCTCTGGGACCTGGGAGCATTAAATGGCTGTTGATGAGTAATGGAGTCTAACTGCCAGTGAATGCGGAGGGAGAAATGAAATTAGCGAGCACAGCAATTTGGCACAGTGATTATGGGCTCCGCCGAGGCACTTCCTGGTGATTTAAGAATGCTAACATTTAAACACGTCAGATCTCATTATTCTTCAAGGTTAAACTAAGCTTGTTTCTAGGGAGCGGCAAGATGTGAATTTTTTTTTCTTTCTTTTTTTTTTCTTCTTTTGCTGCATTTTTGCACCTTTTCCACACTGAAGTATAGTTTCTGTGATACTAGCATCAATGAACGAAATTGCAAAAAATTAATGTTTTTTTGCGTTTTTCAAACGTCGAGATTTGATCAGACAGATACCCCCGCCTCAAACGTGAACAGCTGGTACAGATGAAAGAGCAAAAGATCTCTCTTTTGCTGCATTTTGCACATTTTCCGCATTTGTTTAAACCTGAAGTGTATCATTGCTGTTGCCGCTAGCAACAATACACATAATTATGAAAAAAAGGATTGTTTTAAAGTGTCCCTATTATGCCATTTTGAATATTGCCTTTCATGCAGTGTATAATGTAGCTGACTGTGGATGTAAAGTTGTGAGGCAGACAGTGCATGATAAATAAAGTTATTGAATCGATTCTAAAAAACCTAAACGAGTCATCAGGAATTCAAATCACACTTCCATGATGGCTACACGTCAAGGTGGAACACATTTGCATAATGCCTTCTTATTTTCTAGCCGGCTGTGAACAACTTGACCCCGCCCTCAAGCACTGTTGTTAACATTTTCAATAAAGATTTGTTTTTGAGTTGTATGGTTTCTGTAATCTGCCTGAGATCTTGGAGCTCAGACTGCAAGTACAGCAGAGTGTTTTTTTTTCTTTTTCTTATTTACTTTCTTCAGTGCAGCTGCTAGCGCAGCATCTTTTGTCCTCTGTATATTCTCTCCTATACACATCTGCCTTTATCTGATTGCGCACCACAACAATGCTTTACTCTTGCTCAAGCCAAACAGAAAGTGAAAGGCCATAACAAAACAGAAGCGTTTTTTTCCATTATAGTGCGTCAAATCCTTTTAAAGGTGTTTACCCACTAGGCATTTTGTCACCCTGTTACCGAGGGGGCTCAGCTGGAAGAGCGAGTCGTCGTGGGGATAATAAAGGAGTTTAGAGCAGCTAGAATGCAAATGCACTTACTGTAACTCACTGTGATCAATTCCCAGTGCCGCTCCGCCAACCAGACAGATGGTCTCTGCTTTTATCTCCATCTATTCAAGGCTGCAGAAATCAAAACATAGCATTTGTTTCCAGAGCAGAGACAATGTTTCTATTGTTTTCTCTAGGGAGAGTGAGGTCGAGAATTATACTTAAGGGAATGAGACATGTTTTTTCTCTCTCTCTCTCTCTCTCTCAAAATGTTTTGCTCCTTTAACTGTAAATAAAATTGCTGTTAGTCAACTGTTGGCATTGTAGCATGATGAATCCTTGTAACTGCCATGAATGGCAGTCTGCACTTCTTAAAGGTGTGTAATGTATTTTTGGTGTTAAAAACTTTAATATGCAGAATAATTGTTCTTTTCTGCCTCCCTTAAGAAGGTCTTGAATACCTGAAGAATGCTGTTAACATTCCCATTCATCTTTACAAAAATTGCTAACCTAGCACAGGTTCACTGATCTTCAAAATCGCATAATTCCTCATTACATAGTAGGCGAAAAACAGAATGTGAGAAGAGTGGTATATCCAAATTCACAGTACAAGGGAGTAGGCAAAAAATAAATAAATGAAATGATCAGAGAATATCCGATTCTGGACTGATTGATTTAATACTTTCAGTTAATACTTTCCCATCTGATCGACACTGTTATTAATGGTTGAAAAGTAATGAATTCTCCAAAAAAAAAAAAAGATTAGAGAATATCCGATTCTGGACACAATAAAAAAAAATAATAATAAAAAAATAAAATAAAGTTAGTTAACTAATTGTCAAAGCAAGTATGTTTGGTTGAACTATCTGTCCGACAAATAGCAGAAAGATGGAGTGTTCCTGAAACCTGTTTGAAAACAGTCATTATTTTTGTAATTCCACTTGGAATAAAAAAGCATAAAAATAATAATTTCTTACAATATAGTAAATCATGCATCATAGCTCTCAAAATATTTCAAGTATGTTTTACAAAATAACTTTTATTTAGTCTTTCATGGTATTAGCAGACATCACAAACTGTGCTTGCTCCAAAACATGCCATTTTGATTGTAGACTGTCACACCATTTATGGGCAGTGTTTCTTTCAGTATGGCAGATGTATTAATAAAAACACATTGAACTGTTGTGAAGATTGCTATGCAAGCATAACTATTGACACCCAAACATATGTTGGCATTGAAATGCGAAATGTTTTGTTGTTTTGGTTTCATAGTGCTTTTCAAAAGACAGTCCGGCAGACTTGTTGGTAAAAGACATGTTCAGCTGCCTTGAAAATTGCCATGCTAGCAAAACTATTGACACCTAGCCACAT
Organism: Carassius carassius; assembly: GCF_963082965.1. Lineage (NCBI taxonomy): Eukaryota > Metazoa > Chordata > Actinopteri > Cypriniformes > Cyprinidae > Carassius > Carassius carassius. The sequence continues at coordinate 35,945,159 of NC_081758.1, read as the reverse complement.
ATGTTGATACTGAACTCTGAAAACCCCACAAACAAACCTTAGCACTTTTCAATCTGCACGTGCCATAAAAAACTTTGGGTTTTTGATGATGGGCACATCCCATTACCAACCACCAGTCAAAGGGATATTTCACCCTAAAATGAACATTCTTACGTCATTATTTACTCACTCTCCCACTTTCATTTATTAGATTCATAAAGCTGGTCTGAAGAATTTGTTCAAAAATCATCAAGTTCGAATCTGACCCATGACTCATGAATCACTTGCATCAGTTATATGATTGAATAACAACTTCATCTTTCTGTAAGTTTCTCAGACATAGCTCTCATATGGTTTCAGAAGACTTGCAACACTGGGAGTCATGTACAGTTTTTTCGGTATGATGAAATTCGGCATGAAATAGATATTTACCCTGTTTATTTTCTAAATGCATGAAGTTGATTTTATCTTAAACAGGGTTATTTTAGTTTACTAAATCATTTAGTTTAATTTTGTGTACTGAAATATCTAAAACTAAAATTGAAGTAAAAATTTATAAAAACCATAGTCATAGTTAAAAAAAGACAATCTTTCAAATGAAAACTGAAAATATAAAAATTAAAAACTATGAATAGTTTCTCAGTGATACTATAACACCGATTGTGAGTGTAAAAATACAGGTTTGGATTGATATGAGATTGCATACAAAATAATTGTCATATTTTTATATTTTTCATATTTTTTAACTATTACTTTAAAATAGAAATGTGGTGTTCAACTGATTATTTTGAGTCACTTGTAAGATGCCAGTTGTGGTTGCACTTGTTGTTCCTCATTAGATATCTTTTTATTATTTTTCATCCTTTGAAAGGCCCTGATATTCTCACACCACTGAGAATGATCAAATTAAATGGAATTGCTAGGTCGCCCAAAATAAATGCTCTGTGTCCCTTAACTCTTTCCCCGCCAGCATTTTTGAAAAAAAATTGCCAGCCACCACCAGCGATTTTGATAATTTTCACTCAAATTTGATGGCCTCCAGTATATTTAGCTGTACGAATATTTCAATATGCAATAACCCAAAGTAAAGATCCGAGCCTCTACTTTTAAACACTTTTTCTAGCCTAAAGCATTCTTTTTTTATCAACACTTGAATATACAGTAGGTAGGTTTCATAAAAATGCACCATTTTGAGCAAAAAGGTGAGAAAATCGCAATTTTATCGAAAACTACATCTGGATAATATTCAGAATGATTATCAAAGCAGTGTGCATATTATGCAGTTTTCATTTATATTTATATATAAAAGCCATAAAAACTCTTCTTTGGCAGGGAAGCAATGTCTTCTAAAAGATGAGTTAACTCGTTAATGGCCGTGAAAAAGTTAAAGATCTCACATCTGTTCTTGAGTTTGTTGTGGTAAAGTCGATCCCTCTCCTCCTGCTAACGTGCATTATCGAGGCCAGGGGTACTGCCGCATGGCTCGTCATTCTAAAGTGCCTATGACAGTACTGATGGAACTGCTCGGGCCTTGTGCAACCAGTCAGGCTAATGCATCTGGAAGGAGGCTATAGGCATGACAGAGACAGACTGAGAACAACAGCACGAAAAAATCTGCAGTACCAGAGGCGATGTCTCACTCCCAACATGTCCAAGTACATTCTTGAATCCTTATAAAAAGAAAAGAAATCATAATTTGCATTTGGTACATCGGTACAGTGTTGTTTTAGACGCATTGATTTGCATTGTATGGACATTCTAGAAACGTTCTTCAAAATAGCTTCTTTTGTGTTCTATTAAATAAATAGTCATACAGGTTTGGAATAACAATTTGATTACCAAATGATTTTTGGGTGCACTGTGCCTTTAACATCTATTTGTTTTCTGGTTTTGCATGCTGTCTTCACCTATAGAAAGTGTGTGAATGGTTGCTTACTAGTTCCACAGATTTTTTTTTTTTTTTTTTGAATGAAAGAACTGATATGCTTTTTTTATGAACATAAATAAATTCCCTTTTCACTATATAATTAATCAATCACAGAGTAAATGCATGTGAGGAGGAGACTAAAAAAAAAAACGTTTAGAGAAGAACAAAACAGAAACGAAAAAAAAAAAACAGTTTCCACTGTGGGTTTGCAGTATTGACAGCTGTGTGTAGTTTCTCGCCTCGTCTGAAACCAACCACCCCCCTCTGAGTGAAAAACGTCCCACCACAAGATGAGCCGATAGGCACATACTCTTGTTCCCACACGCTGATAGCAGTTTGGCCTGATACTATCACACATGAAAGAGAGAGAGAGAGAGAGAGAGAGAAAGAAAGAGAGATACAGGAGGAGTGAAAAGGCAAAACACCCCTCCTCCTCACTCTGAAGTTTAGAAGATGCTCTGAGACCGCTTTAGGAAGTTTGGTGCCTGAGCTTTAGTTTCCATTCTGATAGGATCTGATGCCCTGCATGCAAATGGCTGTATTTATGCTATCTGTACATTTGCTAGCTATAAATTGCTTGCCTTTTTAAAATGGCATAGAAAAAGATCTAAATGTTGTTCATGCAAGTTGTTGACGGAACGGCTGTAGAGTCATCAACAGTCGAGTAAAGACGACTCTGAGAGAAACATGTAGCTTTGCATGTATTTAAAAATGAAATTCCATCAGATTCTGTACTGCAATAGATAGATATAGATAACAATTATATAGATGACTATAAATAACAATAATATCACTGAACACCAAAGTATTTGTATATGTTTATGAAAGTATTTGCTGAAATTGGTGAACAAATTAGTCGTTTGTTTTTGATAATAACTTTCCCAATGTAATGTTTTAGTGTGTGTATGTTGATAAATATTAATGTTTATGAATATACATTTATATTTAAAATGCTGAAATATTATTAATCCATTAACTCATTTTTTTTTTTTTTTAATTTTCATATATGTAAAATTTTGTTTTATAAATAACTGAATGAGTTCATGGTAAAATATATTATATTAGGGATATTATGGATTAATAATATGTAATATTGTATTGATCAAATTTCGTGCATTTCATTACAAACCATTCGCCATACAAAACCAAACTTTCATTTAGACGACGTTACAATTACAAAGATGTCGCACCACATCTGCTGCCTGGGAGACAGGTTAAGCTATTTCCCCTTCAACACACACACACACACACACATCCATGGCTCTGGGAGATGAGTCTATCACCACGTAGGCACTAACATATCCTGAAATAGCCCAATAGTATAGTCCCCGTGGGAGGAGATGTGGTACATTGCACAGATAGCATCAAGCTGTCCTGAAACTAATACATGCCTTTGAGCGGCACAAGTCTCCTCCAACCTGTTTTGTTTGTGTGTTTGTTTATTTGTTTGTCTGCTGATCCTGACTGTCAAGGCAGATAACATTCAGGGACAACCTTGTGGCCATGGTTTATTTTTATTTGGTTATCTTGCACACTAACTGTTACTTGGTATTGGAATTGAATTAGTAAAACTATGTTGTTGTTGTTGTTTTTGGCAGTTGCAAGTTGTACAGTATGTTGTATAACACTGCGTGACAAGCTAAAAATTAGCTTGTCACAGCTCCCAAAAAAATCATGGTTGTACCATGGTATTGTGTTCATATCTCCTTGCTAATACCCAGAAACAGTTAACTAAATAATAAAATATGATCTAATAGGCATTCTGTTCAATGGTGCATATCACAGTTCCATGGTATTACCATGTGATACCATCTCTATACCACAGTAATCTCATCGAATACTGTCACTGTACTATGGTACAGTGGACATTTTTCTTTTACTTTCGGAGTTTAATGCCTCTCAGAACTTTCCAGCTACTGGAATGGAACTAATATACAAGAGACATTGTTAGTGTTTCAGTGTTATTGTATCAGCGAGTACGACTTTTGCCTGTTTCTAGAATCAGTCAATTTCAAACTACTTTATCCATGATCTTTGTGGTTAATGGAGGGAACATTTACCACAAGCGCCAATGAGGCGGCTCCTCACATTAAGAATATGTCTGTCTAATGTGATCCCTTTGGTGATCTTAAATGAGCAATGAACATTTAATAGACTAGATGAAGCTGTTCACAATTGCCCCTCAATGGTCGGCTGGCAGAACAGAACTCCACATTTATAGAAATACACATAAATTTTCAAGTAAACGTCATTTAGGCTACAGCCTCAGTGGGATTTCAGAGGTTAACAAACAAGTTAGAATATACAGTATATAAATGATAAATTGTTTAAATATAATAAAAAAAGCTGTGGAAGTCATGGCAGGGTGAATGAAGACATAGGATATTAGACGATATTAGCGTAAGTGGTCTTTTCCTATGGTTAGTTTTGTCTTTCAGGGTTAACTATTATCACGACGGATCAACAGTTTAAAGAGAACCGTACAGAACAGGTTATATTCTATAAATGTGGAAAATGTCACACTCTAATAGATATTGGGGGTAACTGTCGCCTAGTATTGGCCTGTTGATTTTAGGTCCCCATAAAGTGTTTTCTTTCTAAAAGTACTTACCAAAGTATGCCGTATATGGATAGATTAATATCAAGGTTTTAAATTTGAATGCACATATATGGATGAGGGACAGTGTATGTTGTAGTTGTTACTATTTCTTATATGTACACAATCTTTCAATTTGATCTGACCTGATTGTAATTATTATGTGAGTTTGCCAAAACTTTCACCAAATGTTATGTTATTGTGGTTGTAAATAGTTATGTTTCCATCCACCTATTTTTATGCACATTTTGGATTATCGCATAAAAAAACCCTGGATGGAAACGCCAAGATGTGCATAAATTCTAAAAATTTGCATAAAAAACTTTATGCACAACTGAGTAGGATAAACTTTTTATCCAATAAGAAAAAATGTGTACAGAATAAATTACACCACGCGCATTACAAAAAGTAATGTGCGCTATGAGACGGGATAACTAACCAGCAAACCGATCTCGTTGACAGAATCTATATGCTGTTTTGGTCATTCTGAAAAGCCTGAGGAAAATCTGTCATCAAAGTATTTCTGTATAATTACTGTCTTACATAACTGCATTCCCAAAGAGCAGGCATGCACCTCTAAAAGCAGTGACCATATTTATTGTGTTACGTCTTCTCTCTCTGAAGCAAAAGCTATTTATTACATACAAAAATTATTATATTCAGTGGCTTCTCCTAGTTTTCTCAGTGATATTTAGTACCAGTTTATCAGGAAGTGAAGATTTTGTTCTGACTCGTTGGATGGAAACGATGCTACTGTATATTTGCAAATGTTTAATGCTATATTCCAGTTTTGCGCATAAGTTAAATTCGCATCGATGGATGGAAAAATAGCTAATGACAAACTACCCTATTTTTCGAACTATAAGTCGCACTGAAGTATAAGTCGCATCAGTTCAAAAATATGTCAGCTCTGGTGGCAGTAGACGGTAATGTTTTCTCTTGGTTCATTTCTCTTGGTTCATGTCAAATTAATTTTGATAAATAAGTCGTACCTGACTATAAGTCGCAGGACCAGCCAAACTATGAAAAAAAGTGTGACTTATAGTCCGGAAAATACGGTATGTTGTTCAACCTGGCAGCCTGGTCCCTGTTTAGCCCTATTCAGGAATTTACCACCAAAATGGCATAAAAACGAATGCTATTTATAGATGATGGATGAGTAACAATGATTGGTAGTAACCTAATATTTTAAATTAAATTAAAATTTAATTGAAATAAATATATGCATTTAACAGACACTTTTATCCAAATATCACTTTTATCCAATCTACCACTTGAGCTACAGGACCACATTTTATTATAACTATTTTCAGTAGTTTCAGTTGAAGAGTGAAAAAGTATAGAAGCGGAAGTATTATTGGTAATAGTAATCAAAAGAAGTTGTTGTTTTCGGAGTAGTATTTTTATATTTGTATATAGTTTTCATTTTTATTTCAGTAATTGTATTAAGTTCTAAAATGTATTAAGTTTTGGTTATTTCAGGTAGTTGCAAGTACTACTTCATGTACTTGCATTGACTGTTTCTGACCTAATGTGCACATCTGACCTTATTGCTGTGATGCTGCCATTACTTGAAATACAATGCTGTGTTTCACTGCGAGTATCATAGGAGTTCGATATCTTGTGAAGGTCTTTAATCTGACTGGATGTGATTGATATGTTCTCATATAAAAAAAGTCATTTTTAAAATTTCTCTCTCGAGGGCTGGAATAGTTACTGTTCATTAACTGAGTTCTGTCTTTAAAAGTTCTAAAAGCCATTTTGTATCATTACTCTCCAGTTTTGTCTGACTGAGGGCATAGTCAGGGATGAAAAATACTTTTAATTTCCTGAGCGCAGAACCTCACAGCGTGATGGTGCACATCAATCGCGTATGATGCCTTTAGTCCACTCTAATAGAGGCACTTCCTTTCTCTCAGCAAGCTTTTCCGTGTCTGCCTGTGGCACTTGTAGGATCATTTGATTTGGGTCTGATAACTGACGCTAGCCTCTGAGAACGGCTCGAATGAAATCTTCTTCTCCCTAGGCGCTTCAGTCAGCCACATGAAAGAGTCGTTCTCGCCTCTTTTCTCTCAGAACGGGCCATGAAATTCTGTCTCCATGGAGTGATGACAATTCCACCACTTCTTTGTTCGCAATTACTCTTTTCACTCCGTTTTTCCAGCCAAAAAAAGAAGAAGAAGAAAAAAGTCGTAGCTGCTTCCTCGCAGGAGGAAACTGTACCTCTCTTTATCTAAGATTCTTTCCCTCGACTGCCATCAAGCAGACAACCCGCTACTTGAAATTACTTAGCATCTAATTTTCTTCAATTTTTTTCCCTTTTTTCTAACCCGTCGGTGTAAATGAAAACACTTCCCTGTTGACACGTTTGTAACGTGCAGCTTTTTATTAACACAAGAGAGAAATGGGGTAATGAACTGTGAACACAGCGTTTTCTCTCATTTCCAGCCAAGGTACGTGGTACATATACTGGCTGTCAAACATTTTTCCTGTATTCATCAAATGCCAACTACTCTTGCATACAAAAACGCACACACGATCATGTTAACTTTTGTATTTTAGCATTTACTTTTGCTTAATAATCTCTTTTGTTTATCCTGAGTAGAAATGACATTAACCCACATTTGTTTTTCCCATCTTTACAATCTGTTCGTGCTGGAATCCCTGAACCACTATTTCCCAAATATGAGCTAACTGTGATTTCCTCCAAACAGTATGCTGTTCTGCTTTCTTCATAGGATCTGGAATGTGTCATTTGAGATTCATTGTAGATCCACAAACACCTCCTACACAGATTTTGGCCCCTTCGTTCCTACACGTGCACCGCAGTTGTAGGAGTTTGGCTCCTCAAAACACAGAATGGGCAACTCTTCTAAAAATAACCTGAAAACACTTCATATTTGCAATTATATATATTATTAAATAAAGTTGTTGTTTTTTTTTGGAGCGTTGTATATGCATGTTTGTACTTTCAGAAGATGTTCTCAGTGAAAAAAAATAAATAATATTGTTTTATTTCAAAATTAGTTTTTTTTATAATCATCAAAAGAAAGTTGTTTATCACAGTTATTTTTTAATTGTAATAATTTTACAGTATCAGTGTTTTACTGTTTATTTGATCAAATAAATACAGACTTGCTGGGCATAAAATACTTTTTTCAAAAGCATGCAAATTACTGAAATCATTTAAAATCACTGAATGTTTGTGAGTTTTGTCATCTGTATTGTAAGGCCTAATCTACAGACATGACAAGCCCAAATGAGGCAAGGCCTCAATTACACAGTGTGAAAAAATGGCTGGCAAGAAGCAGAGGATGAAAGCAAGAGTATTCCCCGCTCGAATGATGAGAGATCCTGTCCTCCTCTCTTCATCCATCTATCTCTCAGTCCCTCCACACTTATCCTCTCCCTTGGCTTGATGGGACAGCTGTAATTAGGGAGTGGAGACTAAAAGAAGCATTCTGGATCTGTGTTCACAAGAGGGAATGATCATAGTATTTAGGAGATGCGCCCAACTACAGGGTAGAGCAACACGTCTTAAAGAACACACACAGTCTTAAACTTACATGCTCTTACAAGCAGACGCAAGATGCCTGGGCAACATGCTGTATTTAAAACAATGACAACAATATTTTATATATTATTCATATATTATATATCAGCCTTTACATTTTTTACATTTAATGCAGTGTGTTACTAGCAGTTTCTTTGTAATTATTTGTGAAATAACTATGATTTATATATTGTTTACAATATACATTATATATATACACATTATTTTTTCCCCCACAATATTCAGAATACAACATTGTATTGCATGAGTTTTTTTATTTTTATAAATTTTCACGCTGAAGTACTGCACAGTTCTCTTTTAATCCATATCTTGAGTAAGAAATCATCCACAGTTTGGGCAGGCCATTTATTAGCATTCTGAGAGTCCTGCCCTAGTTAAAGTGCTGCAATTCATCCTTACCTGTCAGTGCTGTCAGAATGTGGGCTGGAGCAGCAGAGGGAGTGTGGATAACGCAGGGAGAGGTGGCTTGCGGAGCTCTGGGTTTCCATACACTGGGGCTGCTTGCTTTGAATTCTTGTGGATTGTGGGTTTATGACTGTCACGCTTGCCCTTGTCCAACTTCCTTTTTTTTTCTTTTTTTTTTTTTTTTTTTTTTTTTTTTTTTAAGGCAGCAGGTGCAATTTTGGATTTCTCTCGTACCCCTGAGCTCTTCACTTAACCGCAGTTTTGCTCTAGGGAGACTCTTCCTGCAATTTGTGTACTCAAAATCTGCTCATTGACAAGTAGCCAAATGAGAATAAGTCGGTTCAGGTTTCTCGTCTCATCCGTCTGTTCGTCCATCTATAATCCGTCCATCCAATTTTATTTTTTATTGATTGATTGATTTATAGAATAGTAAAGAGAGAAAACTCTTTCATTCCTTTCTCTTCCAGAATTCCCATTGACACGTACTTTCATTTTCCCTTTGTGGTTGAAAGCAACACATTTAAACTAGTGTGCAAGCAGAAAGAAATGATAGAAGTCTTTTGTAGCAATTGATTTTCAGTTTCCAAATAGGTTTAAATTCATTATCGTATCCATGGATGTTAAACTAGGCTAATTACAGGAACATGAGGTTGTTACATAAGGTGAGGAATGTCCTGTAAAAGAAATATGGACATTTCTTTTTAATGTGATGTGGTTTACCTCATAGATATTGGGTTAGCACTTATCATGTGACTGCACTCTCTGAGAAAGTGCATCTGTAGACACCAAACATGGTGAAGTCTATAAAACATAGCTCTATTTAGAATATTCTAGATGCTCAGATTTTGTGCCATATTGAATTACAAAGTGGAATGCATAATGATAATCTTATTTGCCCGATCAAGTGATTCCAGATTTAGATTAATCTTGTAGTTTAAAGAAAGGTCATTCCTTGTTAATGCCGATTTCATCAAAGTTCTATTACCCATTCAATTTTCTCTGGTAATGTCACGCATCACCTTGTTAGAAAAGTCACAGGATAATTAATAAATGTTTCTCAGAATAGTTTTCACTAATCAAGAGCTTGAATAATCTGTTTATAATAATCAGAAAACACATCAAAAGCAAATGATCAAATTATCTCATTTGTATTTGTATCAATTTTTTATATATTTACATATGATGATAATACAATTTAAATAAAGTTAATAACAATAATAATTGTTGTTTTTGATGCGTTTCTTTTTTTTTTGTTTTTTTTTGTGTAGCATTATAAAAACCTTAATGGTCTTAGGATAATCTAAACATTTTCTTTCAAGTTTGGAACAAAATATACCCAGACTATTTGGGGTTTACAGCATTCAAATAAATACCAAATATAACACTTTTAGACATTTGGGGTTATTACATCACCATGTTTCTGGTTAATCAAATAATAGATTTTATGGGATTACACATGTAAGAGGTTGAGGTGTCACATTTTATCAGGGGTTTTTACACAGCAGAGCAATTCGCTCGCTGTTCCTTTGAGTATTTCTTCTGGTGTCTTTTACAGTGGCCTGGAGGTTAAGTGGCATCTCCTTCAGATTTATGTCCTCTCATAGGCAGACTTCATTTCCACTCTATCACTCGCCCTGACACACAGCTCTATAAAACGCATACTTACTTTCCATTAATTAAATGCTTCTCTTAAATTGACTGCTCTAGTATATATGCAACTTTTAAAGGGACATGAGAGAGAGAGGCAAAGCTGCCCTCAGGAGAGTTAAACCAGGTGTCCGTCACAGCAAGGTCAGTCTGGTTGATTTTTACTTTGCCAGTTACTGCTGGCCATAATTTCCTGTAAAATAAGAGCTTGTTAATGATGTTCAGTAAGATCAGCAACAGTAGGTGGAAGAGGGCTGAAGCTGGTTTAGTGGCGCTATATCACATAGATAGGTGCCGGTTTAGTGCAAAAATATATACAAGCAAAAATAAACATTCTTTAAGCATTTAATGGCACTTCCAACCCATAGTAGTTCCATAATATGACTTTTTGAGTGAGACATTATTTTATCTCAAAGGATTCGGTATAACCATAAAAATGGGAGGTATTGAAATATTATATACACACATGCAAATTATATACATGTATATAATTTGCATGTGTGTGTATAATTTTACACACATACTTTACAAGCATACACATTTATACACATACATACAGTACATATGATATTGAAGCCATCCTGTGTGTGTGTGTGTGTGTGTGTGTGTGTGATGCTTTCAAAAAGAGTGCCATAAATAGATTTTATTTATCAATTAACCTTCAATTAATTAAATCAAATCAACATTTGATGCGACTACCCTTTTAGTTTAAAAAAGGTTATGCACTTGAGCATAGTTTTTCAGGTAGCTTTGCGGGTAGTTTTCTTAACATGTCTTGTAGATGTTGCCACAGTTCTTCTGGATTTAGTCTGTTTCAGTTTGTTCTGTGTCTTCATGTAATCCCAGACCTCCTCTGTGAGGAGAACTGTCTGTTGTCAGACTCCTCGTGCATACCAAACTCTCACTGGATTATTATATATTTAAGTAGTTTCTCAGTTCTTTGATCAGTACTTAGTTGAATCACTCTGTTGAGCAGAATACGATAAGTGGATGGAATAAGAGTAATGTAAATAACATTTTATTATTAGAACTAGCTAGCACTTTGACTCCCAGTGCAGTTGTTACTTCATTAGGATTCTTTAAATGCCCTCTGCTTCAGTTCTAATGTTCCGTTTAGAATTTGATCTAGGATTCTGTGTCGTCCCTCTCTGCCCTGGGCGCCATGCCTGGTTTTACTGCTTGGGTTTACAGCATTCATTATGCACACTTAACAGCTGTTGTAACTCTCTGTGGCAGCAGCGTGTGTGTGTGTGTGTGTGTGTGTGTGTGTGTGTGGTGATAGGTGTGAAGGGATTGGCTGCTGGCCCGGACAGCAGGATCACACCATTGACCTTTCGGTATAGACATGAAAGATGATCGTTCTTTCGCTTGCGGGCTGGTTTCATATTTTCACCTGGCACTTAATTCTGTTCTCATTTCATCCCGCCTGCCTTCCTCCCTCTTTATCACGTTTGCCTTGTTCTATCCATCAAGACCCCAGTGAGATCACATCGTATTTCTGCCTTTGCCATTCTAACATTATAATGACTCCTGGCTGGAATAGTTTAGTACAGGAACCTTTGCATGTGACGTGACATGATGTTTGATGCTTTTATCAAGTTCTTCAGAATTTCATGCCAGCTGTTGGCTGTTAACTTGAAATGTTGTTGTAAGCATCGTTCGATTCCAGTGTAAATTCTCTTTATCTTTCTTATGCTCCATTTACAGAACGGTTCATTTTTTAAGGCAGGGTTTGCTTACCTAAGATGCAATCAATAATGCGTGTCCATCAGTACTGGTACTACAGTAATCCCTCATAACAGAATATTGACATAATAATTAAGACTGTCTGTTGACTACAATTTGGAAATACTCTATAGCTATGTAGTGGCATTAAATAGTCAGCAAGTCAAATTTAGAATTTAAAATAAAATAATTATATTAAGAGAGTGAGTTCAGTAATTGTTGTCTTTCCTTTATTATATTATATTATTATATTATATTATATTATATTATATTATATTATATTATATTATATTATATTATATTATATTATATTATATTATATTATATTATATTAAACAAAAAGTGTTTTTATGGAAACTTGTGTAAACACTCTCACTGTTTATTTAATCATACTACAACTTTAAGAATTCAGAAGAGGCATACATTTATAAAAAACTTATAGAAAACGTAAGGCAAAAAAAACAAAAGTCCTCAAATTTCAGTATCCCCCCCCCCCCTCATCAGTGACTTCTATCGGCTGTGGGAGTCCAAAAAGACATCAACATGTTTACAGTGGAATTTATCATGTTTTCATTGTTATTTTTCTCATTATATCATATAATGTCAACTGATACTTGCAGCATAATTCAACTACATATTTCAAGTACAACTCAATGCCCAAGAGCAGAAACAAAGTATTTCTTGAGGGAAAGAAAATTTATGAGTGTGGTAAATGTGGAGTCATGTGGGGATATGAATTCTCATATTTTATGTATTGAGGAGCCCTATGTGGTTAAAACGACATGTGGATTGCTGGATTTCTTGGTTTATTTTGTGTTGGAACTTAAGACATGAAATATTACCAAAGGAGTTATTACGCTCCTTTAGTCTTGGCTTCTTCCCAATATTTACACAACCTCTATTCTCTGTGAGGCTTGTATGGCTTCTGCTCCACTTGAGATGGAGAGATTTGTGGTTTGATGCCCCAAGGAACACATCTGCCAGCATTTTGGAATTTTCCACCATATCATTAAATTAAGGCCACTGGCATGGAGCAGCAGTATTACTGAGGTTGTGTGTTATAAATATCGACGTGAGGGTACTTCTAAGACTTCTACCACACTTCAGACTGTGATGGCTGAGCTTATATCATGGTCACATTGGCAACTTAAGCCACCTTGTTAAGTTCTGATAACCTTGTTCCATTAAACTCCACACTGAGGAGTGTGGACCAGGGTAGAAGAACACATTTTCCATAATGTATAACCTGTTGAATTTTGTAAAAATTCCAAACAAATGCTAAATATTGAATTAAATGAGACCATTTTTAAATTCTGAATTGGTTCTAACCTTGTGTTGCCATTTTCCAGTATTTTTGTTTTTCAGTACCAACATGTATCTTATGTAAATAATGCTCATTATAGTGTGGCTAAGATTTATGTGCCTGAGGCAGTTAAATGTGCCTGATGCCAGTAGTAAATGTGAGCTTATATATAAAATGGATGTTGGTGTATTTTGTAATGATGGTAGAAGAAATTGGATCCAGATTGTTTGTAGTTGTAGGATGAAGGTCTGGCACAGTGGGCAATATAAAGATTAGCATTTTGCATTTTTATGCTGTCAGGTGGTTGACAGAAATTGAAATGATCAACCATAAGAACATCATGTTTCTTTTAGAAGGGGGTATTGGTGCTGGTTTTCTGAATTGATAATGAATATTACATATAGTATGAATTAAACTCATTTTTGCTTTGAGGCAATGTAAACTGCACACATGTTCCATGTGCTGTTCAAAAGTTTGGGGTCAGAAAGATTTTTAAAAAATCATTAATAAATAAATACTTTTATTCAACAAGATGCAGAGAAGGCCAATTTACACTGCTCCAACAGATGGCAACAGCCACGTTTGGCAGGTTTTGTCAGATCAGTGCGTTACCCTGTCGGTCTCTGTTGGCATCTGTTGGAGCTCGTTTTTGCCGATTGAACATGAACGCTGTTTGTCAGTCTTGGAACATCTGAGAAGTGACGTACTGTACTCAGTTGGCTGTCGGTGTTGGTCTGGTGCGGTGTGAATTGGCCTTTAAACTGATCACAGAAAAAACATATGTAATATTCAAACAGGGCTGGATTTACGTGTCTACACTTTCTTGTCCAATGTTTTCCACCTTTTTTTTATTAATGAAAGCATGCTTTCTTTCCACCGCTCTCTCTCACAAATGCACAAACTGTACACAGAAACTTGTTGTCAGAGCTGTCCCGCAAATTTATCAATAAAATAGTTTAGCAGCTGAATAGCTACATGACATTTCTCAGTGGCCAGGTGACAACAATACTTTTCTTGAAGCAGTTATTAAGCTGCTGCAAACGCATTAGACTGCATTAATATCAATGACTCAAGCCTCTGCTGGCATTTTGGAATTAGGAGCAGAAGGTTTGGGATGAAGTGAATAAGAGTTTTCAGGACAGAAACATGACAAATGTCTTGAAATTAAGCAATCTAAACAGTTTCTTGAGGTGTGGTTGTGGCTCCAGGCCATTGAATTATTAGAGAATTAATGCACTTCCGAAGTGGTAATGTGGCCACTACGCCGGAGTGTATTAATGCAACGGTCTTTCTCCATTCTCAAATGAAAAAAACATTTGCTCTTCAATGCCTGAATGCAAGCCGAACGATGTTGCGCTTTTTGTGATAGGGAAAACTGTAACCGTTTCACTTGAATATGAAATGTTTTTGCTATTCTCTCCTATTTTTGTTTGCTGGGGTGGTGATATTAGCTATATATTAATAAAAATATACATATTTTGCCTAGGTCACGATAGGTAAATCTGGCCCTGATTACAAAAATAATAAAATAAAATCTAGTTCAAATAAATACAGTTGTTCTGAAGTTTCTATTTATTTCTTCAACTTTCTATTAATTTATTTTCATATCACAGTTTTCAAATAAACAGTAAGCACTCTACTCTTTTTAACTTCTTAAAATTGATATGAGTAAGAAATGTTTCTTGAGAACCAAATAAGCTAATATGAATGATTTCTGAAGGCTCATGTGACTCTGAAGACTGAAGACTTTTTTTTCAGAAACATAAAATAATAATAATAAATCCAGACCTCAAACCTTTGAATGATAATGTGTATGCGGCTTTGTGTTTGGTTTTAGAATTTCATTTGTATCATGATGCTAGCTTCATTTTATTGACATTCTTTCAGCTTTATGGAAAAGTTCCACCTCCATCTTTTATTAGACCTGTAATGTTTAGTGAAAGCTGTTTCTCTACATTTTTCCTTGAAGTAGCACAATATTCTTGATCATTGTTTTTCAAAATACTACCATATGCGGCGTATTTCAGGATTCATGTGCTCATGAATCGCAGGTAATATAATGAAAGAGTGGGTTAGAAACGTAAGCAGGATACTTATGACCCTGCACAAAATGTTTCTGAATTAAACTCATGCGTCTGTGTAGTGTCATCACCCTAATCCTCATAGCCTTTTTTTTTATTTAATTTTTTTAATGAAAATGGTTTTGGTAGTGTTGCATGTTGTTTTTTTTTTTTGTTTTTTTTTTTCTTCATCCTGTCTCAAAGGGTTAACCCTCAAGACCCGGAGCCCTTTTTGCTGCTTCTTTGTGTATGCTCTTGAGGTTCTGTGAAGAGCCCACTCAAGGCCTCTTCTGTAGCTCCAGATGTTTTGTGTAGCTATTTATTTAGCTTGTAAACAGGCCGCCGAAAGCTTCCCCCATAATGATGGAGAGGGAAACCCCAATTACATTGTTGCAGGGCCTTCGCAAAACAGAGCTGGCTGTTGAGTCTCGGTGCTGGGGGGGGGGGGGGGCAGGTTGTTATCGCTTTAAAAGGAGAGGGTTGCCAGATTGAAATGCAAATCTTAACATTTTGCAATTCATTTGGGGGCAGAGCAATAACGGCAACTACAAAAACAGGAGGGAGCAAAAGGATAAAAATAAGGTTTCTTGTTTTCTCTTTTTTGGTCACTTTATTTCACACTTTATTTCATTTTGTCATATTAAGAGGTATTTTTTTCACTTATTGAGTTGTGTTCAGCACTATTATAGATCCTATAGATTAAAATTTCTGAAGGTAATTATGTTTATAGAGTTGGCTAACCAGATTAATTTTGATGGTTCTGGCTCTTTCTCAAGCTTTAACCCATATAGCCGCACCTGAACTCAAAAATGTTTACATGGTGCAAAGCTGAAATTGCTTCTACCCCGAAAGTTATTTATTACAGTAGGGTCATGCAGACAACATCTTAAAGAGGTATGTTTTTAACATTGATAATAAGAAGAACCATATTTAAGAACTGAGCACCAATTAGATTCAAATTGATTTGTATAGCGCTTTTGACAAAACAAAAAAGCATGTGTCTACTTTTCAAAGCTGAAGTGAATGTGTCAAAGTAATGTTCATTTCGTAAGTCTCAATGGCAAAGTAGACTTTTATTTTACAAAGTACTTTATTTCCATAGTTCCGAGCCCATCAAACAAGAAGTAATTCAAGATTCAAGATTTAAGAATGTTTTTTACTGGATCAGTGAAGAAAAAATGTCACCTATATTGATTTGTGTTTTTAAATGTTCTGTTCTGATCACTTCACAACCAATGCAAGCATTCTCTGTTCTTGGACATCTTGTTATCGTTCCCTTTAGTGACCTCTTCAAAGTAAACATGACGTGTTTGACTCAGACTTGAATAACATCCACTTCTTCAGATGTAACTTGATAACCTCAGACCTGAACAGCTTAACACAGCTCAACAGCAGTAACGGTCCTCCCTTGCTGTGCACATGACGTTTTAGGAGGAGATTACTTTGATATTTAATGTCGACTTGCCACTTGCACTGACCTTTTAGTGTAGCACATTCTGAGGGCATTGTAATTAGCACTGGTCAGAGAGAGTGTGAACGAGAAAAGGGCGAGACAGACGGGCCAGGAGGCATGTTCGGCTGAACACGTAGAAGACATGCTCTGTGTGAGACCGCAGCTGCCCGCTGGGCGTCACAGCCCTTTTCACTTCCCATCTGCAACTATTTCCATCTCCACCACAGAACGGGCTGACCGCTTGACAAGTCAATTAATTCTTAATGGGCCCTCCATCTGGCTCTGTTCAGTCGGAGGTCTGTAGCACAGGGACCGATCTTAATACTAATGACTGATGAGATTTTGTCAGGTAAAATCACCACTGGCACTAACACCGACCACACAGGTGTAGTTATGGTTTACTGGAGATTAAACTATGGTTAGTGTAGCAAAACCAGGTTTTAAGGTTTAGCTGTAGTAACCATGTTTTATTTTTTTTATTTTTTTATTTGTATCAAAAACATGGTTAATTTTCATAAGGGTTTGACACATATTTATATTTATGCATTTAGCAGATGCTTTTATCCAAAGCAACTTACAGTGCATTCAGGCTATACATTTTTTAGTTTTTTGTTTTAACCAGTATGTGTGATCCCTGGGAATTGAGCCCACAACCCTTTGCACTGCTAACACAATACTCTACCACTGAGCCACTGGAATACATTATACCATGGTAGAGAATGACTACCCTTACAAAAAGTAAGACAAAGGATTAAGATAATTTACCTAATAATGTATAAAGCAGATATACTACTTTGTAAGAATACTCTGATACAGGTAAAAGTCCTGCAATGAAAATGTTACTTAAGTAACTATAATCAGGTATAAACATTACTTAATGTAAGTATAATCAGGAAAATTGATTTAAAGGTTTAAAAGTGAACTGTGACTATTATACTATTATTTATTTAAATAGTTAGATTATTATTCCTATAACATAAATGCACATCAGCAGCTCACCAGGAACACCAACAATCTCAAACACCTTGGTCCATGCATCATTTTTATTTATTTATGTCCCTGTACACAAACAGGGACACAGCGTATATTATTGGGAAACTCGCCACAGCAGTAATCAACCACTGCTCCATTTTGCTTGGAAACTAATGTGGTCGGAACCAAAGTTTACACGGCTGCGTTCTCTGGAATCCTCTCAAGCGGTGGACTTCTACGTTCCTATTCGTTGCCCCATCATAGCTCATTACCTTATTGTTAAACTGATTTCAACTCTCCTCGATGCTCTCAATGTCCAAGTCGTGCTGCGCCGCACCGCTGCTCGCTGCAGCTTAACACTGCTGCTCACATTGAAAATGAATGGCTTCCGGCCTCTCGATGGTGGCGGTGTGAATGTTAGGGTTACTTGCATGTATTGCATTATGCATAATTAGTTGTTATTATAATAGTTAGTACATGTAACTTATGTAACAAGAACACCTTAACATAGTGTTACCAAAAACATATGTCAGTGTAATTGTTTAATAGTTTAAATGGAGCTCTGCTAATTTCTTTCTTTCACACACACACACACACACACAAGTGCATGGCTAATCCATTTCATTATAAATATTTATGTTGCTAATTACTCCAAGTACATTATTAATAGCTCTGAAATGTTTCTCAAAGAGGATATAATTAGGCAAGGAAATTAGTCAAAAGCTAATAAAGCTGGAAGTTGAAAAGGCATTTTTAAGCATAGCTCATTTCTGCCCCGCTTTGCAAAACCTGCAAGTTCTTGTTTTCTTGCCTCACATGCATTTTCATGAAGCGATATCTCACTCATCCATAGCTAATAAATACAGACCCTGGCAGTGTGGAATTGTCAAATATTAGCTCACATTCCATTAGCATGTATTAGTGCAATATGCTAGCTTTAATTAGGGACAGCTGTGTGTTTTTAATGCACTGTGTGTTTGTGTTCCTTCCATATTTACTGTTAGGATTTGCAAGCCCTGCAAGCAAAGTATATGTAATAAACCAATAATTATGTAAATTTAACTAATAATGTAAACAAGAATGGAATTAATACATGGAATGTTGTCCATTCACAGTGGGTTCTAAATTTCCCACCATGCATTGCTGCATGCACCGCACCTCCGTTTTGTTGTTGTATTGAAATTTCTCTTCCCCTTCGTGTTTGTTCAAACTGTGTGTATGTTTGAATGGTTTGTATTTCATGTTTGTTATTTTAAACTCCAATAATATTTTACAATATTATTATTTTTACTGTATTTTTAATAAATAAAAATGCAGTCTCCTTTCAAAAACAAACAAAAAAAAATCTACGTTTTGAACAGTAATGTAGTTGGTTTTTTAAAATTGATGATAGAAACAAGATAAAAGTAGTAGTACGTAGATGCTAGTATTCCATTCTGAACACAGCCTTTGTCTCATTCCGTATCACTCTCATTGTCTGTCTCCTGCTGTACAGCACTTGTCAGTCTTACGGGTTCCATTAACAAGCCAGACAACAGGCCATTAGGCTCCAGGAGCTTAATTGCTCTTTAATTGGCTAATTAGTGCTCTGCTTTGTTTTTCACTCTCCCTTGACTTCTGTTATTTGCTTTTGATATCCCACCAGCATCTCACATTCTCCACCTACTGCACTTGTTTTTAAAGAGTGGAGGAGGTGGAGGAGGTTATTGGAATACATGGAAAATAATGTGCATCTGTTTTTAAGGCACTGGGAGATACATGTATCCTCATCGACATCTTGGTCAGTACTCACTTCTGCTCATGGAGATCAACCTTTTGAAGTTTATTTGTAGTCATACTGAAAATCCGTTCCTCTGATCAAGGCATAGCAAAAACAGAATGTTCTACATAACATCACAGTCATCACTGCTAAAACTTTACAGCGTGATCATTATCCCAAATTTTACGAGCAGCGTTTTAAAATGTACTAGTGTTTGATGGAAGGATGTTTTAAGCTTCACAATTTTGGCATCACGTGGCAGACACATGGATATAAATGAAAAATGAGAACGAAAGTCAACAGTAAGTAGGACTCAGTAAAGCAGCGGTGCACAAAACTGATTTTCTTTTTTGTCTTGCTTTCCTGGAAAAATATCTAAACATTATAAAATCAAAAGATACATGTAGAGATATAAAACAGCATAAGGTGAAACAAGATGTCTGAAATTTTATTTATGATTTTTTTACATTCTCAATATAAAATGGAATCATTGAAGGCTTTAAAAAACCTTGCAACATGAATGCTTTTTCCACCACTACAGTTGCATTGTAGCCAACCTGAGTGAATATTTTCATCTGTTTTAGATTATGTATATAAACGTTAACAATAAGACCGAAGAGCTTAACAAATCTATTATATGAGCAGCACTGCTGGCATCTCACCCACAAGGACACTACAACACATAGACTGCCATAGCATTTGAAATGTTGCCATAGAAACACATTGCAAGCCCAAGGTTTACATTTATGCATCTTGACTTGCGTTGTAAAGAATTAACAAATGTTTTGTCTGTACATGCAGACAAAGAAAGAGTTAGCATGCACCCAGTGTGCTCAAGCAATTTATTGTACGGCAAAAAAAAAATTAAATCACTGTCTTGATATTCACTCGTATTCACTGGACAAGTTGTTGTTCTGATGTTTGTATGATATGCTGTATAAAAACGGCAAGAGCTACGAATGTACATTTTTGATTGCACTATGGAAGTCTAAAATACTTGGAGACAGATATATGTTAGCATTCTTTTTATTATAAATCAAAGTTACTGTATATTACTCTTCTGGTTCATATGACCCAGGAGTTGCATGACCTGGATGCTGTTATATTTAGTTCATGGACATATTGTAAGATATATAGTAGCATTGTGATTCACAATTACTTTGATTTTATATTATATTTTATAGTTGATTTTTTTTATTGTAATTTATTTCAGTTTAATTTAATTTAATTATTTTGAAATAGCAGGTTTTCATACAGTAGCTACTTTAGAATGGCTGTGAATGGAGAAAAAAGTGTTATGCTCATTATTGGTGTAGTTACAGCATCTACCAGCAGTGGCTAACATGCGATGACATCACGCTTTATCGGTCTACCTTATTTTCCTATGTAAGCAAGTAAGCTATTTCCTGTGAATGTGTGAGACTCTGATTCTTTAGCCACAACAGGTAAATAGCATGATGAATAACAAAGTGATAAATTATAATTATATAACTAATGTTTTTAGTATAACAAAAAACATATAACAAAAATCCCCACCTAGGCTCACTGAAAATTTGTACTTGTGGTGACGTTTCTGCAACAACAATATTACGTACCTTATTGTATGTTTCATAGAAGTTTCAAAGTGAAATGTCCAGTGAGTGGCACTGAAACGCACGTTCGATATGTGACTGTGGCCATGTTTCCATTATGCTGGTACAGGCATGTATTGCTGTGTTTTTATTATCGGGGTGGTTCATAATTCAAATGCTCCGGTAGTGTCGCTAAATGGTTAATGGTTTCACGATATTTGCACATGAGCACTATACCACACAAGTGCAGGGCTGCATAGCATGAAAAATCATAAATATAAAACATTATATGTGATGCTAACATTTAAAAGTCTCGCAACGTGTTAAAATTGTTTTGAGGTCCTAATCGAAACTCTGCCCCTGTAAATCCTAAGTGTGAAAAGGAATAAAAATTGTCCAAGTTTTACTGCCTCTCATGTTCAAACTACAGCGATACATACATATAGGTACGTTTTTTTTTAGTTTTGCAGAAATGTAGGTAGAGGCACATATTTTCAATAAGCCTAGGTAGCAACCACCAGTTTGCATAATGGACTGTTTTTGTACATTGAAAGTAACTGGAAGTGGCTGACATTTGAAGCCTTGCACATTTAAGTAAAAAATGGTCACGCCTGGTTGCATTGGTGGATACAAACTCATGGAAGCAAACAGGTAGATCCTAAATCTTTCTCTCTTTGGGAGTCATTTCAGATGGGATGTTATGGCTTTGCATGCACAAACATGCTCACACATCTCGTGCTTTGCTCATCAACATGGCTCCTATGGGCAGAAACAGATATAGATTGACCTTTTCTGCTCATTACCACAATCTGCCCTTCTCATTAACACGGGAACGTTTCACACAGTATTAGACTTAATAAATGACTTTTCCTCTCCTCCTCCCTCTCTTCGTATTGCCCATTCATGCTCCCCTTGCTCTCTCACTTGCTCACTTTTCTGCTCCTGAGCCGATAACCCAGAGTCCCCTGGGGCTTGGCCTCCATAATCACGTCAGTTCACAGCCCGCTTATTTGAGCAGAATTGCTTAATTGGTATGTGTTCTACATAACTGTCGGAGTATTAGACTCACAAATGAAGGTTAGAACCTTGGTGCTTGTAATCGACTGGAAGAAATTGATTTGCGCTCAGACACTCTACAGGGAGAGAACTTTATGGTTCTCTAAAGAAATTAAGCTTTATAATTGTGTTTTTTTTTTTCAGTCCCCTCCCCCTAGAACACTTTTTCTTTGTTTTATACATTCACTTAAAACACTGTATTGATATTCTGACAAGTGGCAGAGGTATCTAAAAACATTTCTTTGATCAAAAACTATGTAATGGTCATCTAGTGTGATCCTGTTATCTTTGTCAACATTTTATGAAGTTAGTTGTACATATCTCAGCAGTTCGTAAATGAAATGTCTGAAATGTGAGTGGCACTAAAAGAATAATCGTGTTTGAAAATAA
The DNA here is from genome assembly GCF_963082965.1 of Carassius carassius. Lineage (NCBI taxonomy): Eukaryota > Metazoa > Chordata > Actinopteri > Cypriniformes > Cyprinidae > Carassius > Carassius carassius. The sequence continues at coordinate 35,922,742 of NC_081758.1, read as the reverse complement.
CTTACCACCAACATTTAAAAACACATTTGCTCAAGCAACCAGGCCATTTAAGCCATTTATTATCATGACTCAAACCCAAGTGCTCCACATTGCAAGTGCAGTGCTGTACCAGGTAAGTGACAGAGCAAGTGTACTACATCAGAACAGTAAAAGCAATACATATGAAGCTGGTTATGTGATGCAAACATTAAAGTGTATTAGTTTGCAAATCATGTATTAAGTGTTTGATGAAGACATGTGCATGTGTACACTAGTGTACTGTATTTAATAGGCTTTGTAGTTGTGCATATTGTCAATAAATATGAATATAATCTAATATATATATATATATATATATATATATATATATATATATATATATATTATTTAACAATAACCTGTCCCTGCAATCATAATAAGTGGGGAAAAGGAGTATAAGTTATTGGTGTTTTACTGCCACTAGTAGTCACTTTAGATGAAAACTGCAATATATTGTAAAAAAAAAATTGAGGTTTTTTTGTTTGTTTTTCCAAAAAGCCTAGGTTTAATAATTAGTGTATAAAAACATAATGGATAAACATTTAGCTTGTTCAATAGTTTCTACTGCTTTACGGTCCAATGGCACATTTAATTTGTATTTTTTCTAGAGTTATTTGTCAACAGGAGATGTTTCGGAATAAAAACTGATTTTCATTGTTGCATCAGCTAAGCATTTGACACCAAGGTACACAACATTACATATTCCTCTATGCCTCTATTCCTCATAGCCTTGTTTTCACTCATGAAAGATGAAATATGTTGTCTACCCTGACTAAGGTCCATGGAGATTCTCATAAAGTGGTTTTATAAGGTTTTAGATGACAGTGTCAAGGAAAATTTCCCTTGTATAGTACTAGAGTAGTATAGGTTTCAGTAACTCAACTGGTTGAGCATAGCATTGGCAACACCAAGTTCATAGGTTCAATTCCTAAGGAACATGCAAAAGTTTTAAAGTGCATACAATACTGAGAATGTATTGTAAGATGGTTTGGATAACAACATCATTTAAATGCATACATTTAGTGTTGTAGGTAGTTCACTCACACAAGATTGTTTGTACTTTGATGTTTGTGAATAGATTATTCAGAGTTCAAGCTTAAGTGCATTAATAAGGAGGTGTGGAATCTTTTTTTTGTGTGAAATATTAAATGTTTCAAATGCAGAGAATATTAAAATGTAATAATTTCATTTGCAAGAGTTGCCCTGGATGAGAGCGACCTGATATTGAGCCCCAGCTTCAGTTATCAGTGGGTATTCTTATATATTTATAAGATTACACAAGTACCATGTTTCCAGACAAGGAACATCTACAGTCTCCACTGGACGTGTGCCAACTATAAGTTATATTTTAAAATGGGTTTGTATTATTGGGTAGAAAAGGTTGTGGAGTTTTAGTTTTTTTTTTTTTTTTTTTTTTTTTTTTTTTTTTTTTTTGAAGTTTAAGATCTCTATCCAAAATTATTTTTCTAGATCATTTCTAGTCAAGTCCAAGTTTTCTCAGAAGGATTGTACTTTGAAATTCTTTCAGGGCTAAACTGATTATGATATATGTGGTCTGACACAAAGTCTGAGCCTCAGTCTAAAATTATGTTAGTAAAACAACTTGCACTGAATGTTGAATCATCTTAAGATTGATTCTCATATTCTACAGCTCTCAGAGGCCTGGAATCGATGCTAATGTTTATGCAATTTACATTAGGCCTGTCAGCTTTAAGGCTTTAAGGAAACGTTCATCCCAAAAAAATGAAAGAAAATTTAGTCTGTTTAGTCAAACCTTGTGATATTCCAGAAGTGTTTTGATGAAGGCCTGTATGGGCCGATACGCATTGGTGGTTCTCAATTTGTAGCTCTACAAATAAAGTATTTTTAAACACCAAAATCTATGTGCGTGCCTGGATGTGGAATTGTGTCTTTTCTGTGGAATGAGATTCACTTAAACACTCTTTCACTTTATTTCTTCTGTAGAATGCAATAAGAAACTTCAACGAACTGTGCTGGTAATTCTTTTTCATGCAGAATTTGCTTTGCAAAGGATGTAAAAGTATAATTAAAATGGTTCAAACAATGGTCAAGTAGGTTTGGAATGACATTAAATGTGCTTTCATTTTGGAGTGAACTACTTCTGTAAATATGACACGCAATATAGTATAATAAAATTATATATGTGTGAAATGTATTATGTTATGTTGCATGTTGGCTTTGAATGCAAATGAGTTCTGTTTTAAAACTCGTATTTGTCCAAATAATACAGTCTGCCCCAGTTTTGACCCACTCAAACTAAACCCATAGAGTAGAAGCTTCAACATTTGTAGCATTAGCATGCTAGTGATTACTGATCTTCCCTTGATCTCTTCTAGGATTAGCCAAGCCCTTAGCATTTTAGCTAATCTGGTTCACACCTGTTTTTATTGACATAAGAGCTGAGTTTGAACAGTTCCTCCTCCCACAATCTGATGCGATCTGTCTTCGTACCCTCCCTAGTGAATCTTATCTGTTTTGGATGAGTATTTTGGCGGATCTTTCCTGGAAGACAGATTTATGGGTTTAGCCATTTGGCTCTAGGCTTCAGTTCTTGCAAAATCTCTGTGAAGTTCACAAAGTACAGCCTTTATTCTTTTGATGATGTTCAGGGATTGTGATAACCTATTTATTTCTATACTTAAATGTAGCAAGAAACTGTCATCTGGATTGGTTGGATTGTAGTCCATCTCAGCTCTAGGCTTCCAACATATGGTCTGTTGAGCTTTTGAAGCAGTTGAAACAGTCAGATATATTAATAAAGGTGATGGACCGAACTCACATTTTTCTAGGCAGTCTGTCTGTTGAAACATTCCAACAGTTCATCTCATAATAGCTGTTGTATGTTTCTGTAGAGAAAGATTAAGGGTGCGGCCTGGGAGATAGTTGTCTAAACATAGAGTTAAGACCTTCAGACTGTGTTTGTACATCTGCTGCATTTGTCAGGGTCAGGACTTACACTTTGAAGTCCTGGTTTGGGATTTGGCTGGATCTTGAAGCTTGGATTGGATTGAAGCATCTCTGGTATTAGCGCTTAGCACTTTTTTCCCTCCTAGATCTGTGGCCCAGCTCAGTCCTCGCTGCTTTTACCATGAAATTTGAGAAATTATTTCAGCTCTACTTTGACTGTAAGGGACTATAGGGAACATTTAATTAGTTTTTTTATTTATTGTAAGACTATCTAGTTTATCATTAGGCCAAGTTTTACCCCTTAGATTTCTATATTTGTTTTGCTCTAGCATGCAGTCACCATGAAATGGCATTTGCAAACCATTGCACTTCTTTAAAGTAGTCTATTTTTAAATTAAACCTTTAAGTTACGTAGACTTTAGTTACATTGCATCCCGATTTTGCCACTTTCTCATTTTCATATACTCGTTTACAAAAAACTTTAATTCAAGATCAGTCATCAGTATTTTGGCCTTTTCAAGAAAACAAATGGGGACCATTTAAATTTCATTTAGATTTTATCTTCTTAGTTAAATCTGCTGTATGCTGTTTTTAGATAATGTTATTGAGTTACAGTTCTCTTATACTAGACTTCACTTCTCCAAATCAAAGAAAAGATGTTAGACTGAGATACCTAGACTTGTATTCGTGTTATTTCTGTTCTTGGTTGCCATAATGTCACATGCCGATAAAGATCTCTTCGCCTCTATTTTAAATCTAAGATTCACAGCATAACCTGAATATAAAATGAGGGAGGGAGGTGCAGGCTCATTGGTCAAGGCCTCGTCTCTGACACAGTCAGGAGGAAATATGGAAAGGAAATTAAATTGCCCCATCATTCTGACAAAGGGAGGTGAGAGGAGGGAACTGACATGCCTTGTCACGCTTCATTGTTTCAGATCTCAAGTCTCATAAATTTGCACGGCTCTCATGAAAGAAAGCAATAATGCGTTATCACATTACCACCATAATTAACATTCACCGACTGTAACTGATCCATCTTTCATTCTCTCCGCTCAGGAACTGCCTAAACGTGTGCGTGTGTGAGTGTATGTGAATAAGTCTTCCATTTTGTGTCTTTGTAGGTGCCTGATATTTTTGCGTATACTCTCTCTGCCGCAAATTCCCCCACATTTCATCGCAATCGTCCTCTTTGATCCCTGCGTGCTGACATTCTTTCAGCCTCAAAATGGCAGCAGTCATTTTGAACACCAAGCATGTGCGCTAGTACACTCAATATCACAGTAGGTACCCACTCTAGCAGGGGTGACAATTCTTCTCTTTCAGACAATGTGGCATTAGTGCTTGTTAGCTCCACCATTAGCTATAGAGCTCTCAAATTGAGGCTTTGGCCGAGGATGTGTTTGGCTGGCTCCACTTGGAATTCCGTACCATGCATTTACTCCTGTGAGGAGAGTATTAGAGGGCTGCTTCGTTGAGCTCACAATTACTATAATCACAAAATTTCAAGTTGACGCGTGCCCACGGTGGAGGAGAAATGGAAGGTGCAATTATTTAAGAAGCTCCTGTTAGCTCTTCTCAACCGTGCTTCAGTGCTCCTCAGCCACAGCACCAATTCTTCAACAACATCTACAACAACCTGCAATTGTGGCTTTTTGCTCCACAGCTGATGGAATCCATTTATCAGGATGGCGCAGTGTGCAACTAGCCCTCCGCTATAGCCGATCCCCCACCCAGCGATGGCCTTTAGGTTTGTGTTTGTTTGTTTTTCTGCATTGTGTAGCAATTTGATCAAAGGCAATTTTTTTTCCAGCCTTAGAAAGGAAACCTGTCCAATATAACAGTTTTATCATTAAAGGTTGTAGGGCAATTCCAGATCAACCACAAGTGGATGAATTTTGTGCAGGAGATCTATTCGGTATAGCACTTAAAAAAAAAAAAGAAAGAAAAGTTAAGGCCTTTTCACATGACTCACGTCAAAGCTTCAGTGCACTGTTGAACACGCTGCTTTGGCCTCCACCTGAAAAGCATCATCAGTAGCAGCATGGAGAGCCAGTTTTACAAGGTTTTTAGGAAGAAAGTGGGAGGTACACTCAGTTTCACAACAAAAACATGTATTTGAGTTTAGAATGGAAAAAAATAAGCATAAAAATATACTGCAGAAAAAGGACAGTTGAAGGCACATGTAGGCAAACAAACATTGGATGATAAAAAAAGTGTGAAAGATAAATATATAAATGCAGTTTATACAAACAATATATATATACAAGTAAAAAAAAAAAATTAGAACAAAAGTACCAAAATATTTTTATTCACATATTTTTACAATTACAGCCATTTATTTTTACATTTCTTGTTGCATGGTACCCTAAAGAAATGATGTCATTGAGCCAAAATATGTGATATTCACAAATGGAGGTGCAAAGACAATGCATAGGGTAATGGCCTGAACCAAGAAAGTTCAGCGAAGGGTCAAAGTTGAAATAGTTTGAACTTTTAAATTGTTTAGTTTTGAATGCTTCACTCATTGACGTGCATTGTGGTAATGGGGCCGACTCTTTAGTCCATAAAGTTCAATGTAGGGCTATAGTTCATGTCAAACGACCTCCATGATGTTTCCTATTGATGTCCAGGTTCACAGAATCAAATTCTAGAAATTATTTATATAATCTGAAATGACTTGCAAGGGTGACTGTTTTTTTCCTTGAAGACCAGTGAAGAGTCATAAAGGATATTCAGTCATAAAACGATATTTGTAGAAGGGCAAGATGATGTGTGAATCTTAGAGGTAATGCAACCTTCAGATTTAGATTCCCTTTCTTTATAATGCCTAACTTGCAAGTTTCAGGTGAGATAATCCACTGGTTAAAGTCAGCCCGCATGGGTGGTCTCAATCTGACTCATTCCTACTCTGCAGGCGCACCTTGAAAGCCACAGAAAGGATTCTCCATCTCACAGATTGGGTGTATATAAAGCTGATTAGTGCTCTTTTAGTTTTGCAAAGGAGAAGGCTTAACCACAATGTAAACCACTTCCTATGGCTTTGTTTGCAAGGGTGTGAAAAAGTTTGATGTTCTGAATAGAATTGCCACGTCTGCTTTCTGTGCATTACGAACAAAGAAAACTGTTAGGCATTTTAAGAGCTATCAAAAATCTCTGGTGTATAAACTGAAACATTAATCATTTGCGCATTTGATTCGTTTGTCGTTTGTGGCTTTTAAATTGGTATCTTAGCTGTAGTTTAGCAAGATGTCATTTTATAGTAGATTCTCCAGCTCAAAGATTCCATTGAAATGATTAAAAACAGTCATTTTGGAACCCAATGTTGTGCCACAAGTTAAAAACGTACTTGTCTGAAAAAACTTCCATATACAAATGTGTCAGTTTTCAACAGGAGTGAATTATAAGTGCCTAATTGTCAGATGTTCACCGTTTTCGGAATAAATATGGGTTGCTTTTTGGTTAAATGTGTTTGGTAAACACAAACATCCTGAAAACAGAACAGTTCATGTGCTTCAAGATTTCGTGTGCGTTTGGTTGAAATGCGAGAGATGGTGAGTGAGGCATGTAATTGCATTAACCATTTTCATCCTCGTGGTGAAAGACCATGTGGTTCTCCAAAACACGGCTGACCAGTTTCTCAACACTTTAAATACTTTTCTTGCAGGAGGTCATTGGGATGATTTCTCAAGCCTCAGCATAATATTACTGTCAGATGTTTTGAAAGGCACAAAGAACATCATTCATTAAGAGACTGAAGTCATTAAATGCATTTCCACACTCATTTCGTTTTTAACGCTGCTTGAGACAACAATGGGCCAACGTGCGTGGACAACCCAGTCCTGTCCGGATATATGATGTACATCCCAAGAATTAGAAGGTGCTACTTAAATGTAAAAGTATTTTCAGATCATAAAATTGACATTATGACATATCTTTGTGAAAAGGAAATAGAAATGAAGAGAAAACAGGAAGAGGTTACAAGTACTTTCATATGGCTTTTTATTAGAGTGTTTAAGACAGATCTAATTTTAATTTGTGCAGAACACTATAAACTATTGACTGTATGCGTGTCTTATGACTGGTCTTGTGGTTTTTCGCTGCAGTTTCAGTTTATACACTGATCAGGCATAATATTGACAAACTTCCTAATATTGGTCCCCCTTTTGCTTCCAAAAAAACATAGAGGCATGGGCCCATCAACTTTGAGGACAAAATGTTCATTTGCTGCCTAATATATTCCACCCACTAGCAGGTACCATGATGAAGAGATGATCGGTATAGATATTCGCTTCACCTTTCAGTGGTCATAATGTTATGACTGATCGGTGTACATTAAGCGCAGAGTTATTTATAAATCAATTGCTTTAAAAACATTTTACCTTTTAAATGAAGTAAAGCTGTTGCTTTTTGTTCCCACTTCTCAGTTTGTGAACTTCCCTCTTTCAGTCCTTTCAATAAGTTTCTTGAAGCACAACCCTGTTAGCCTTCTCCAGACCATCTCTAAGAGAGACTGTGGCCTCTGTTTACTGGCCACTCAATCATTTCATAGGACTCATTTCATGAATCATTTTGTTCAAAAGGTGTTCCACACAGTCCCTGGTGTCAGCATATTGTTCGTCACTTAGAAACATGAGTGATTCTCAGGCTTCCGTTTGAGGCTTTGGTTAGATGTACTGGATTACAGTCATTTCAAGCGATATGAGGTATGTTCCCAGAACCGTCTCAGTGCTGGTGAGAGGTTGATCTGTGAAGAGATTAATCAGATCGAGAGATTAAGATTCCTTCGTGTGTAGTGACTCAAATACAAGTTAAAATATTCAATAAAAAAAAAAGTAGTTGTTGAAGTTGAAGTCTGTAATCAGTCAATTGAAATTGTGAAAATAAGGACTCATTTTCAAAAATTGGTTAATTTTAGGACCAGTATTTGACAGGGGTGGTACAGATGTTTGTTTTAGGCGGTTTTACTTTTATTTGACAGCATTTACTGGCCATATTTTTTTAGCAATCTTAAAAACTGTATGTGCATTATTTAATATTAATTGCAGTTATTATTATTATTATTATTATAAAAATAAAAAATCTAATATATAAAACTATTATTATTATTATTATTATTTTAAAAATAAACAAATCAGTAAATATAATAATCATAATCATGATGATATATCATTGATTGACTGATTCAAACTAATGATTAATTTGCAAATCAGACACCACTATCACAGTTTTACACTATACACCTCTGCCATCACCTCTGCCCTTTTTTTTTAATAGCATTGAGTTTGTTTTCATTGCTACCTGAACCTTTGTCTCTTCCTTCCTGTGTAACAGCCTGTTAAAGTGCTCTGATTACAGAGTGGATGTCTTCTTTTAGGCAGCTGTTGGGTTTGGCTTTCTGCAAGGCCAGGGGAAAAACAGCTGACTCTACAGTGGTACCAGATCTTTATATAGCACAGGGACGTCCAACCGGTTAGCATGATACTGACAACTAGATTAATGGCCATACTCACTCTCTCTCTCTCTCTCTCTCTCTCTCTCTCTCTCTCTCTCTCTCTCTCTCTCTCTCTCTCTCTCTCTCTCTCTTTCTCTCTCTCTCTCTCTCTCTCTCTCTCTCCATTTATTACACTCAGCTTACTATGTTTGTTTATAAACCTCTTGAGGGAGGTTTATATATTTCGTTACTGAGACAAGTCAACGTGAAGTATTTTACATATGCATTCAAATGTATGTATTCAAAGTATTTTATATATGCATTTTTACATCTAAACGTACTTTTTTATAGTGTATATATACTTTTTTACTACTTCTCAATACTTTTTTTAATATATATATTTGTAATTTTTGTTGATAGATGCTAGTTTTAGTTTTTCTCTTAGTTTTATACATGTAGTATGGATTTTCAATAATAAATTAATGAATTTTCTGGGTATTTGTTTGATTAAATAATAGATCTGAGTCGTGTCATTGACAAATTTTTACTTTAACACCAAATATGTCGCATTTACCAACAAGGCTATATATTTATATAATTCTATCTTTAACCCTGACAGACTACTATATAAATCTCATCTGTTTTAAGTTTTCTCCCTTGATTTTGTATGGAAATACTATTGCGTCATATATCAAGATCTCTTGTCAGCTATTCAAAATGCATTAGCACTGTGTGCTCTTAGCTCTATGTGATGGATCACATTACTCGCATGCTGTATTCAGGCCATAGCTCTGTGGGGATTTTTCCTGTTGTTTCCAGATAGCTGCTCCCCCTCTGCCCTCATTTTAGTTTAATTGAGTCCTCGTTTCACAGGACCGCTTCAGCGTCTGGGATCAAACTGGGAGCTCCTGCCAGGCCAGTGGGACTGCAAACCACATGAGGCAGAGTGAAAGAGAGAGTGATGAGCAAATCCCTCTGGGCTCCGGGCTGCTCTCCTCCCCTGAGTCACTATGTCTTTATCTCCTTCGCCGAGGCTTTGTTAGCCATTAGCGACAGGTCTCCGTTAGTAACGACAGAGGGGCTCTAGGGCTGTGCGGTCAGGATCAGACAGGAAATAAGATGCTCCCGCAGGAGGGACGGCAAAGTCACCACACAGTGCTGATTTTTAAAGTAGAAGGCTAAGAGAAGATCATTTTTTGGTTGACCCTAGTGCAGAAAGAAAATGAGGGGGAACGTAAGAAATATCACTAGCAAGATTTGAACTAGTAAGCATGAGCTCCAGAGCTTAGTGTAGCGTAGCAATTGTGCTTAAGTAGTTTATTAAAAGTTCTTTGTAGCTCAACTTAAAGTATACCGGCATTAACATGTAACACATTATGTTCACCAAAAGGCATTTAGCACCAATGCTAGCATTATTTTTATTTCCATATTACATTCCATTACAAATACATTTAATTTGTAGATATTTTATTCAGAGAAATGTATATTATTTCATAATTTTTTTACAATAGTGTTTTCTAGGTAAATAAATTAAAACGAATTATAGTCAAAAATGATTTAGAAAGAAGTGTGATTTATTGTATATTTTTGTGTTTATTATTTGAGTGCTGATCCTCCTAGACTTACATTTTAAATACGTTGGTGTATTTTATTTTATTTAGCTAACACACACACACACACACACACACACACACACACACACATATATATATATATATATATATATATATATATATATATATATATATATATATATATACACATTTATATTAGTCAACATCAAATGTGTGTGTGTGTGTGTGTGTGTGTGTGTGTATGTATAATGCAGTGTAAGTCATAAAATTCATAAATATGAATGTCCATCTTCAATTTTAAAATGGCCTTTTGATATTAGCATTATTTTCATTTAAAAAAAAATACTTTAGAAATTTTTTACCATTAAAAATGCATCTAATTCGGAAATGTATCCTCGACATGAATAGCTGGGTTTGGACCTCAGCTGCAATATTTTAATGTAATCTGTCAAGCCGATAATGTGAACCGGACCTTATTTTTGTTCAAAACAGGTGTGCAGGCTTAATGAGACTGCATGCATGTTGCAACACTACACATTTGTGCTGGAGACCATAGTCTGATTTTAAAAGTGGAGATAAACACTTCAGATGTTGTCGCAGTGGGTCCACGATCCCTCAATGTCAGCTCATTTATGTTTAGCAATTCAGAGATAGAGTTAATGAGATCCCCACAGGCCGCCCCCAACAGAGGCTTTCCACTGCGCTCCCAATGTAATATACATCATGTCTGCTTTCAAATCAATTACATTTTTTATCTGATAAAAACGTAATGCGCCTTGATTGAGTTTTCAGCACGGCAGTCGACAGTGTTTTCGCAGCCTGGAAAGGGAGCCAATTATAACAGGAAGTTTAATCAAATTAAATTCCACTTCACCCAGATGCACTCTTTGTGGAATGTGACTGAAAATGTTTGTCTTAATTTGTTTTGTACTTTTGTTGATGTTTCTGCTCTTTGATAAATCGCTTTCCTGAAGAGGAAATATTTTGAACTCAATGAAGCGTGACACAGCGGTACATCAGGCCATGATGGATGGAGTCTTTATTCCTTCGCAACTCTGTTGTTGTTAATTTCAGGAAATTTATTTGAAATCTATTTATTTGTTTATTCGCTTTTTCAGCTTGATATCTTTTAATTTTCGTCTTTTCATTCCATCTTTTTCTGTCTTAGACTCCTGCTGGTCTATTATTGGAGCTGTTTGAAGTTAAATGTTTTTACTGTTTCCTGTTTTTTACACACGTGGAGACCATATGACACTGTATCTCATGACCATGTTGAATGTTGAATAAGATTTCTGGATAAATAGAAATTATCACAGTAGTCATGCTAGTATCATGCTAACATTTATCATGTTTAAGTATAATAAAACAATTGAAAGAAGGAACATACACACACACACACACACACACACACATATATATATATATATATATATATATATATATATATATATATATATATATATGTGTGTGTGTGTGTGTGTGTGTGTGTATGTTCCTTCTTTCAATTGTATATATATACACTACCAGTAAAATGTTTTTGAACAGTAAGATTTTGATAACACTATACAATAAGATTCCATTAGTTAATGTTAGTTAATGTATTGACTAACATCAATGAACAATGAACAATACATTTATTCCAGTATTTATTTATCTTTGTTAATGTTAGTTAATGAAAATACAGTCGTTCATTGTTTCTTCATGTTAATTCACAGTGCTTTAACTAATGTTATTGTAAAATGTTATTCTTTAGTTTATAGAAAGATCCAAAGATCAGCACTTATCATAACATTATAATTCATAATTTCATATATATATATTCATATATTTATTCATATGTGTGTGTGTGTGTGTGTGTGTATATATATATATATATATATATATATATATACATTTTCTTTTCATTTTTAATTTTTGCTTTGCTTTTTGTTTTTAAATTATATCTATTTTTTAATGTTTAATGTTCATATATTTCCATTTTATTAGTTTTGTGTTATAATGATAAATTATATTGTATCAAATGTTTAATGTTTGGTTTAGTCAAAGACTTGTTTCAGTTTGTTTTGTTTTGTCCTGTGAGACTGTGAGATTTTATTGCAAAGGCCACAGATGCTGCCTGTAGAAGTTATGTTTAGGCCGGACTATTCCTTTATACAAATATCCTTACATTCTTGTAATTTGAATATAAAGATATTATAGCGATGCAGACTTACTGCGTGCATTTCTTTAATAAACAATGATTTAGTGCTAGGCCTCTCTCTCTCTCTCTCTCTCTCTCTCTCTCTCTCTCTCTCTCTCTCTCTCTCTCTCTTGCTCGCTCTTTACCTCCTTTCCAGCCCTGCACATAAATCAATTGAGATGAAAGTTCCATAATTGTGCTTGCTGGGAGGGATTTGAGCAGAATTGCACTATGAATTTTTTAAAGGGAATTTTTACTAGCTGTTCTGCAGGAAAGGAGGGAGAGGAGAGGTGAGGCCGTAGAGGATTTATGCGCCTGACTTCTTCATTACCGAAGTCATTTTGCTGCAGATGATAGTGTTGAGCCTGAGGGGACATTGGTCCCAGCACACTAACTCAGATTTTAAACCTGCTTAATCTTTCGAAGAGAACATTTCAGCACAGCAATATTAATGTTGCATTAGGGGTTATATTTTTCTGCTAGTGAGAGAGGGGTCCGAGTTTAATTTTTGCTGGATTTCTCCAAGTGGATAATGAGCCAAGTTGTTCTGCTTGCAATCAGATTAAATGTATGTGACATTAAAGAGAAATAGAGTTTGTATTTGGTGTGTTTAGAATTTTTTTTTTTTTCATTATTAGCCACCATAACACCAATTTAAAATTTCTTTAAGAATGGACACTCATATCCTTGTTTTTGTATATGATCTCAGTGATCGATCATTACAGCACAATATTTGTGTGACTTTCCATTTTTAGAATTGTTATTGGTTGCATTGACATAATGGATGATTCAATTTATTACGCATGCCTTGAGATATGTTTTGGTCATGACAACAAAGCACAGTACTTCCATCTGTCACGTGTACTTTGACCAGCAGCTGATAGTAAGTTAAGTTCCCAGTCTTGAATATCAACATATGCAGTCTCTCTCCCTTTGTCTAATTTTGTCACACATTTTCCAGCAGCCTAGGCCAAAAATGGTCCATTAGAGATAGTTTGAACTCCAGGGCTGATCCCCATAATTGTAATAATCATAATTTTTACAAACTGAGCAGATGACTTCATTAGGTTAATCTGAACATGTACACACTGTATCATTGCTCTGACACCAGACTCGTTCATTAAATGGCGGTTACTTCCGCTTGTTTGACTCCTCATAGCTTTTTATTATAAGCCAACCATGGTATAAAAGCTGCACATGGGTTGTGTTTAGCTGGATAGCACTATCAAGAACCCCAACTTCCAATCTTTCCAGGTTAGGGTCAATTTCTTTGATTTGGACAGTTCAAGATGAGTTGAATTTAATTCATTTGGCAACTTGAGAAGTGTACATAGAGGTGTAGGAATCAATCAGTACTGCACGCAGAATTCCATTGTATCTCCTGAATTGAAATGGAGCTGACCCCATCTCTGCAAATGACCACTTTCTTTCTGTAAAAGAGTTCTGTCTGCTTTCAAGGTTAACACTCTAAACATGCCAAGTCTCATTCGACCGCCTGCCCTGCGAACGCTCAATTTAACAGCCCACTAGGCTGAGGAACATAGGGCTAAATCCCTCTCGAGCGGATGGAGACGGAGAGAGATGATTGTATTAGCTTGTCAGCACCTAATGTTGAGCTCAATGGGCAGCAGAGACAAGCAGATATAATTAGCTGCCTCTTACTAGATATCAGCAGAGTCAGACTGACAGGAAGTAATGCAATGGAAACAAGAAATGTTAGTTTTGTTGATACTGGTGTGTCGGGTGTCATAGACTCTTGGTGTTTAGTTTGATAATATTAGCTAGAAAAGTTCAAGATCATATCAAATCTATTTGCATATTTTAAGACCAACATAACTTGAATGATACTACACAGATCTCTGGTAGTAAAACAATATCATGGGGATTCATTAAGAATGACGTGCGCACTGTTGCATCTTATTCATAGTTATCTTATTGTGTTTCCATTCATTTTGTGTATAAAGAATAATTTACTTCTAAGGTTTCTTTTTTGTCAGGAATTGTTAATTACGTAGACATTTATTCTGAGCTCATGTTTTATTGGAATGATTTTGTGCACAGAGTTGAGTTTTTTGCTTTCATTGTTGATAAGCAGCATGTGGTTAGCATCACCATCTTGGATCCAAGAGGTCTTGCATCAGATAAGAAGCCAGCTTGGTTTTCAGTGATTTACCTCAGCTTCACTCTAATTTAGTCCAGTGAAAGTCTGTCTGATCCAGAATGGCTTTAGTACAAGTTGTGCACTAGCAGAAATTGGATATTTGACACCTGTGTTAAGAAAAAACGAAATAATTTGTTTTCTCCCTAAATTGTGTCCAGTGTATGTATTTTATCGATTTGTATATATTTTATTTTTGTCATTTTAGAAACATAATAGTAACATATAGAATAGAATTACAGCAACAAATAGTAGAATAGAAACTTACTAGTTCATGTAATGATATACACCTGTTGTTACACTGCTAGAACTTCATAAAACCACCAAAATTCACTGAGACATTTGGTGAAGTATAATAATAAAAAAAATTGTTTAAGAAATTGAAAAACAGAAGACATTTGTTTCATATATTATTATCTAATGCATTAAAATACAGATATTTGATCTATTGAGACTTGCATCCATATACATTTTAGGGCAGCTATAGATGTTTAGGTGCCACAAAATGTAGAAGATTGTGTTTCTGTTATTCCAACAATCAAGGAATGCCAGCACATTACAACAAATTTGTTGCGGATCCTCTGCAGAGTCCAAGCGTGACCAATGCAGAAAAGAAGATTGAATGGGGGTATTCTCTAGGATTTGTGAAAGAGCCCCCTACAGGGCCCTCATAGTTGGGGAGCCCACCCCCTCAGCAAGACCTGCTCCAACCAGTGACCTTGAAAATCCCAGGAAGCACTTTGTGACAGTCTCCCAGGCAACGGTCTTGGTTCGCATGGTAACTAGCAGCTTGACTCAATCAATCAAGCCTGGGCTTAGACTTTGAGAGCTGGGAGGAACAGACCTGGAAGGCATACAAAATCTTTTGGAAGGCGATCAAAAAGAGAGTGATGCGTTAATGTAGTGATGCCTTGGGTTTCCTGGGTGTTTGTGAATAGGGATTACTTTGAAGAGAGAAAATAAGATACATAAGACAAATGATTTACTTTCTCAGTGCAAACCAGAATTACAGTCATGCTTAACTTTTTCTGATTTGTGTTTGAATGCGCTTTATGCACATATGTGCTGTTTGAGGTGCATTGGACTTTAATGAGATGGAGGCATTCTCTCTAGATCTGACAGCATCTGCAAGCATCCGATAGGAACGTCTCAGAAAACAGACACAACAGAAACAAGCCAAATCTGAAAAACTGGAGACATTCTACAGAATTCCACTTTGATCTTAAGAATGACTTGCTGTCCACGGCATTTCCAGATCTTCTTTTGTGTGTCCATATGTCTCAAAGGAGACTGTTTGGAGCACACACTGGGAACTTCTGACATTCAAATGAGCTTGATTGAAATACACAACTTCATTTTAAATAGGGCTTAAGAAGGTGACTTTGTCCATCGGGAGCTGGATAATTAGCATCTCACTTGATACACCTGAAAAATACTGTATACTACATAATTATTTTAATTATTTAATTTATTTTATTGATACTAATGACTCAGAACTCAGAAACTTAAAATAAATTATCATTTGCGTGCAGTATACCCAAAAATAAGATCATAAAATGTTGTGATTGAAACCTGAAATTGGGTATTCCAGGCTTTCTGACACAACTTTAACACTAATCCAAGACATTCTCCTGCACTGACATCTCTCTGCTACATCTCCTCAAATCAGAACGCAACCTCCAATCGGCTTCACCCGTCATGAGACATGTCTCAAACGTGAGACAACTTTGCATTTATAAGATTCAAGACTATCAGCTTGACACTCAATTCCCAGGTGGGGGAAAAAGAGAAACACTGCAAACCCTGAGAGATGAAGAGAAGAGGAGAAACGACAGGCGGAAGACAGAGCGCTGGTAGAAAATCAGAGTTGTAGCAGCATTAATTGATGGTGCTGAGTGCCATATGCGCGGCCATATGGAGCCGGGCCCCTCAGGAGAGCTGTAATAGACAGCCTGCAGCCACTCACACAACCTGGCACATTTACAAACAAGGGACAAACCATTAATATACGCCCAGGGAGAGGGAGCTGTCAAAGTAGCACAAATTGTTGACATTTTTTTCCAATACTGATTTACTTGTTTGTTCTTTGCTTCTTTGTCTTTCTATATGTGTCAGTGCAATAATTAAAATACATATATTAACATTAAGCAATATGTAGTTAATTAAATGAAATAAAATGACTCCAACTGTTACTCCGCTCTTTAATGTCACGTGATCCTTGATCCTGAAATAATTCTAATATGCTCCTTTGGTGGTCAAGAATCAGTTCTTAATTTTTCTGCTACTGAGATCCAGCCCCATTCTCATCCACCTTGTTTGAGAGTAATGTTGCTCTAGAGTTACTGCTAAAAAGAGGAAATTAGAAGGAAGAAAACTAGAGAGCACAGGTGAAAGAATACAGGGAGACTGAGCAGAACTGCGTTGTCTTGTTCTTCGGAGGAGAGAGAGAGCTGTTGAATATGGCTGTTAGTGATGTCTTCTGCACACACACATAGAGAGAGTTAGAGAGCATGTCTGTGATATTCCTGGTGTAGACATTGCACTAGGTCAAATGGCAGTATTTTTCTCTTGCTCTTTTGTTTTGTCCTCCCTTGCTTCTCTAAATTATTCAACGCCTGAGGACTCTCTCTCTCTCTCTCTCTCTCTCTCTCTCTCTCTCTCATTTGCCCTGTCTCCTTCTCTGTCTTATATTTCCTTTCTATTGTTTTTTTCTCTCTTTGTTACTCTTTTTAAATTTTATTTCAAGAACACTTCACAAGCTGCACTCCAAGTTTTCATCAGTTGAAGCTAAACAGAGATCCTGTATGACAGCTCGCGACAATGAAAAACAAAACAAGACCAAAAAAATGATTTACTTTGTACAAATACAGAGACAATACAGATCTTTGCTTTTACTTTTGACATCCAGATCCAGTCTGATAGAAACACAACATCTCAGTTCCAAAACGTAGTCTGCTGTCTACCTACACAGCCGCTTAAGAAATCATAGGTTACTCCATTTGGATTTTTATTTTATTTAAATTCTTTTTTATTTTATTCAACCTTTTTTTATTTGTTCATATATTGATTTATTTAATCATTCATTCATTAATTCACTCATAGCTTTGTTTTGTTTTAATTTCTTACTAGATTACTCCATTTGGGCTTTTTGTTTATTTTATTCATAATTTTATTTAAAAACATTTATTTTATTTGCCACTAGTTTGCTCTATTTGGAATTATTTTAGGTTATTGTTTTTATTTGATTTTATTCAACATATATTTGATTTTATTCTGAATTTTCATTTTATTTCACAACTTCTTTTTCTTTTTCACTATGGTTTCACTATGTTAACTAAATTTTATGATTTTTTTTTTTAAGTTCAATAACTTCGTAAAAAAAAATTACATTGTAAAAATTACGTAAGTAAAAAGACAGTTTTGGTAGTATTTTATAATTTTATATATTTTTGGATATATGTTGTGAAGTATATAGACACCAATATGTAATCAAGTAATACCTGAAACACTGGAACCATATATATATATATATATATATATATATATATATATACTGTATATATATATATATATATATATATATATATATATATATATATATATATATATACTGTATATATGAAACCATTTTTTTTTTTTTTTTGAGCCTGTATTGGATGGTTTTTACACATTTTATGCATGGATTGATATCTAACTAACTAATATCCAAATGTCCAAGCGCACTGCATATAGCCTGTTACACTGTTAATAAAGTATAAAAGTTAACGTAAAGTAATATTAAAATAATTGGAGCACATTTTACAAGAAAATACTATTTCAGTTTTTCTAAAAACAAAAAAAAGAAATACACGGTTAATTCAATGTGCTTTTGTTTCTATTTTATTCAACATTTTTATTTAATTTTATTCTGAATTTTCATTTCAACTTTATTTTATTTGTCACTGTTACTCTATTTCAACTATTTTTTTTTTCATTGGCAATATAAATGTGCTCAATTGTGTTTATGCCAAACCGATGAAGCACACTAAATGGAAAAATGTAAATTAAAAGACAGAGAAAGCCATCCCCCTTCAGTCTCTGTCACCCGTTGTCAGGAGTCCTATGGTTGAATGACAAGTCAAGCGTGAAACGACTGACTGCCCCCAGAAATCAGAGCTCTGGCCTCCTAGGAACTGATACATGCACATACACACACCACAGTGACGGAACAGAGCGGGCCAACGACTCGACTGCTGAGTCTTCTTTCTCCCTCTCCCTCTCTCCCATTCTGTCTAGTCTCTGATCCATCCATCCTCACTTTATTCTCAGTGTTTTGCAGCCCACACAAGGACACAGAAGAGAGAGAACGAGCAGAGATAGAGAGAGAGATTGAAGACGAGAGAAATGCCTGTAGGCTCAATCTGTTCTGTGGTGCACTACACGCAGGCCATGGGGAGACCTCCACTCACTCCATCAAACTGTCAGACACACACACATTCAGGCTGCAGAGGGAGAGGCTCTTTACTGCCCTGGAGGCCAGTTAAAGTCAACATCCCATTTCCTTCCTTCCCTGCCTAATTTCTTCAGCACCCTCACTTAAATTCCTACGGCCTAGTGCACTGTGTTTGTGTGTGAGAGTGTGTGCGCTACATGCTTCTGTTCATCTCCAGCTTGTTTTGCTGCTATACACTGGAAGAAGCCATTTCTTACTCAGAAATTGCTGGTAAATTTCACAAACAATTACAAAGAAACATAAGCATATTGAGTTAACCATCTGTATACTTCACAACATATATCCAAAATAATAAAATTTACAAAGTAATAACAAAATTGTTTTACTTTACAATGTGCATTGTATTTTTTTTTCTGAAGATTTAAATAAAACTGATTATTGCAGTTGATAGAAACCATTTCAGTCTTTTTACTTTCTGAAATTTCTGTTTAATTCAATGTCTTACTTGATGTTTCTATTTGTGAAATTTACTAGCAGTTTATTGAAGTTCATTGTAAATGCCAATATAACGTGGCATGTATATAGACAGAGGACAGGGTCAAAGACAAAACACTGTCAGGGTAACTCACAAGACACTAAAATAATGCAATAAACTCTCACTAAATAACAGAAAATGCAACACACAACAACTTAATGTTCATTACTAATAACAAAAATAACAATAAATCACTTTTTTAAACAAAGTAATTCTAGAAAATCCCTTTTACTGTTTTTCACCGTAAATTTTATGCAACATTTTTACTTGCAGAAGCCTTAAATTTGATAGTATTTGACAGTAAAATTATATATGCTACAATGTTAATACCATTTATTATTATTATTATTATTATTTTATGCATTTAGCAGACACTTTTATCCAAAGTGACTTACAGTGCATTCAGACTAACATTTTTTACCCAACATGTGTTTCCTGGGAATTGAACCCACAACCTTGCTCTGCTAACGCAATGCTCTACCACTTGAAACTAGCCACAGGAACACTATATTTATTACACAGAATACTTGATTCTGATTGGTCAGTCGTGACATTCCGAGGTATGTTATCCCTGGATAACAACTGGTAAAAGTTGATAACACAGGCTTATCCGGGTAACAGCAGTCGGCGCTGTACTCTTGCTTGAACTATTTTTTTCTTGGTTGAAGCTTTGCATTTGCTTAGCTAATTAAATATTAGATCTTGATTCAAAATGGTGTGCAATTTATTTAATTATGTCATGCTGGTGTTGCGGATTCACTTTCGTTTCATTCAAATGCAGCTGCTGCCATTTTGTTATGATTGTTTTGTACGCTGTAATGGATTATAAAAGAACTAACAAACTGATAAAGTTTTTAAAAATTTTTGTCTTAATTCTTTTTTTGCCTCAGTTATTTATGTGATTAAATGTTGTGTAATAAGTGGTTTGACTGCACCGTTACCCCTAAATCTCTGTCTAGTTTGAACTTGCCGCTTGCTCGCAACTGCTGTCTATAAGGAAGTTTTGCATTGAAATATTTCAACTCAAATCAATATTTTGCATCTAATTATTTACTTATGTGGCAGGTAGCCGTGTTATAAGTGGGATAAAGTACATCCAGCCAGTTGTTATCTCAGAATAAACCCCTTAAGGCTGATCACCCTGTCGGGGTTTATTCTGAGATAACAACTGGCTGGATGTACATAATCCCCTGCTTAAAGTCACTGTACTGTATATGGTCATGTAAATTACAGTTAACCAATTAACAGGTTTTACTGTAGCATTTGTTTGTTTGTTTTACTCGACAGAACATTTCTTTTATCTGGTGTAAGCATCATCATGGAACTTAGGTTCATTGTATTTACAAATGGCAGAAATAGTACATTCAATTTTGAAGGAGTAGTATATCTGTTTTTCAGAAACACGTTCATGTTGCCAAGTGTGAGTGGGATGCACATATCCAAACAGATAGCAGATGATCGATCATGACGCATGAAGTGACTAAGTGTAAATAGGCCCTAAGTGCTGTAAAAACTCCCTAACTCTCCTTTGAGATTCCCTGTCACATTGCATATCTCCAAATGCTGTAAGACGTCTCAAATGTTCTCATGGGCCGGCAGCTGAGAGCCACAGAGGCACCGTTTGGCTCAGTTACAGACGTTAGTCAGTGATTACAACCAAATGATTCCAGTGTTTAGCAGATAGCTTGAAGACAGCATGAAATGGCATTCAAAATGCATTTAACATCTGTAATGTGACTTACTTGAGTGAAGCAATGGCAAATAACATTTTATCCTTGAATCGTTTGTTGTCACAATCATGCACATAAAGAGCAGTAACATTTATTAAGAACTTACAGTAAGTGGAGTCAGTATTGCAACTCTTTGCTGGTTTGCGTGTATTTATGTTATAGTTTTAGTTCTCAGCATCACATAGTATTACAACTATTATAGTTTTTTGTCAACTATTTGTATTTTCTGTCTTGTTCTTATACAATATGGTTTTGCACTCGATTAAACAGTAATTGTTGTTAATTGTGGAAGATTTGGGGCATTTATAACATAAATAGTTGATGTAATTAGTATCAAAAAGAGTATCAAACATGCTGCTGCCTAAAACAAGTGTAGCTTTTCAAATCTTATTCTCACAATCCCATTATAGCAAATGTCTGTTTACACATATTAATAGTTATATGATGTAAGATCAATTATCTCATCACCTTGGCAGTTCAAACACACATCTGTGATTCCCACAAGGCCTGGACATTTTTTGAAATATTATTTTTTTTAAGTTTCCTAATACAGTAAATAGCCAATCACTGCAATTGACTTCTTTACCACCTGTTTACAGATTGTCTGGCTGTGTGGCTTGGAAATGTTCCAGTTCATTGCATTTAGTTAGGTTGTGCTTAAATAGTTAAGTTATGCTGCCATGCAAAGGCAAAGATGCCATTAAAGAACTTAATTTCTTTAGAAAAGCGTTAGAAGAAAAAATGTCCCTTTTCAGCCGATTTTGTTGATCTGTAAGTCATTGCTGACTTGTGTGGGCATATCTATATAAAACAAGAAAAGCTGCACTGTCCGTTAATGACAACCCAAATGACAAATTAGTTTGCATGCTTATTTATTAATTTAATAAGTGTTTTATACTTGCTGTGGGTAATATGTATACATACTATATATTTCAGTGTATTATATTAAATTACATATTACTGGTTAAAAGTTTGGAATAATTAAACTGAAGTAATAACATTGAAGTTTAAGACTGAAGTAATTGCTGTAAAATAGTCATTTTAAATGTAAATAATATTTCAATATTAATGTTTTATTTTATTTATTTTTTCAAAAATGCAGCCTTGTTGAGCATAAAAGACTTATTTGTAAAAAATTACCTGCGTATTTTATTATTATTTCTATTTTTCCTTACATAAACAAAGTTTTAATCTGTTGTCTGTGACCCTTTAACAGACTGCCAATTCTGAAGTCTTTTTTGTATCGTCTCTCTCCTCTCTCTGCATCCCTCCCACATCAACTCAAGTTCTTCTTGTCCTATATTCATCATTATCTCTCTCTCTCTCTCTCTCTCTCTATTTCTACCTTCTGCCTCCTGATCAGATCAATAGTTCTTAATCCATCCTCTCTTTGGTCCAGTCATTTCCCGTAATGCCCAAAGGCAAAGTCACATGTCAAACTGCTTCACGAATTTGATGCCTTGATCAAATCAAAGTGTGGGCGTCTGGTTTTGATCCATCATTTATGCAGGGGTCGAGGAGTGCTGGTGTCTTCTCATCTCTGAAGGTTGGCGCTCAAGCAACATGACTGAAATATTATGCTGGCATAGTTCTGTGAAAGCTCTTTGTTGACCTTGAGTCGGGATGTTGATATATTTTTAGACAAAAACGGTTTGATTATTTTTCTTTCCTTTGCTATTGTAAGTAGCCATTTTTTTTTCTAACATGCTTTTGTGTAAGAGGGGCTCCAGGAATTGTTTGCCCTTCCGTCGATTAGGGTAAGATATTTAAAATCGGCATGGACTTCGCTTTGTATTAAAAAGTGGTGGGGAGAGTGGCACCCAAACAATTTTTGGAGGGAAGGACAGATTTGAATGTGCTGGTGAAGTCAAAGCTCATGAATATTAATTAGGTTACACTCTAATATTCGGTAACACTTCATAATAAAGTTTCATTTGTTAACATTCATTACAGCATTAGTTTACATAAACTAAGAACTATGAATATGAACAATATATGTTTACAGGCAACTAATGTTTAAAGATGTGACTTGGTTTGTTCTAGTAAATGTAAAAATGAACATTAAGATTAACCGGTATACCGGTAGAACGTGTTCATTTACGTTAATGTTAACAAACCTTATTGTAAAGTGTTGCCAAATTTTTTAATAACATTGTATATTCTTTTGATTATTAGATCCGGTCTGTAATAGAGTATTGGTCGCAAACTGTTTAATAAGGTGGTTTGGACAAAATCAATCTTGGCAAAGTAATGTAATTGATGCCTGTGAGCATCATCCTTTTGTTGTTTGTCAAGCTAGTTGGAGTTACACTACTACGATCCGCGCTCAGTCCCTTGAGACTATCTGTAGTGACTCAAGTTTCCCTCTGGGCCACTGAGAGGGAGAGTCGCCTAAAGTGAACACTAACAGATACAGCCTTGTACTGAATTATTTAAACTCTGTAGTGTTGTATTCACAGACTCACTCACTGCTACAATGGATTGTTTGTGCTAAGTGTACATCCGAAAGCCTAGAATTGATCTTTGACATTCACCTCAGTTTGACCTTCCAGGAGGAAGTGATTATATATTATGAAGAAACCGCTGAACTTGAACCTACATGATTGACAGTCGACCTTGAGCAAGTTGGTTCGTTCTGACAAAGTAAAAAGGATTTAGTGACTCATTAATCATCATTCATTTTTATTTCTGTAGTCAAATGCATTGTTTTAGTTTGTGACACTTTTTGACTTGTTTCTATTGTAAGTCGCTTTAGATAAAAGTGCCTGATACATGCATAAATATAAATGTAGTTTAGAACTAATATGTAGTTTATGTCTCCAATGTGATTGTAATTATTTTTCCTTACAGCCATTTAGAAACATTTGGGCATCAATTCAACTGAATCTGTTATTGAATTTTACCTGTTATTTTAGTATGATTTATATTTTTATGAATGCTTTCACTATAAACTTGAAGTATTTTCCAGTGTCTATATGTTAACATCAATGCTCATGATGTTCTTTTCTCCATAATACAGATCACAAGATGATCATTGTTGTGTCAGATTAGCAGCAGACAGGCCTCATTATTATTGCACATGCTGACAGCCCCCGATGATGTCACTGTTGTTCTGTTGCCATGGCACTGAGAGCGAAATGTATTCACGGAAGGTGCTGAGATCTGGTTTTGCATATTTTTTGGTCTCTCTGGCGTCCTGTACTGCTGGAATCAGTATTCATCCAGACATCCCCAGGCAGACGCTGATGTTGAGCCAGCATGGCTGTCATCAGGCTAGTTTCTCACTCCCCCTGCAAGGCCAATTCATTCCCAATCTCCTCAGCATGTGACAGGTGCAACTGTGTTATTGATTTGGGCAGTCGGTTTTAATGTGCTCCGGGATGCGCAACGCTTATTGTCTTCCCCCCTTGGTGTGCGTGTCTATTAAAATGCTGCCAGGAAAATGTTCTGAAATATTAGACAGTTCCCCCCCTCTCCTCCCATTCCTATTTCAGCTGAAATATATAAGCCCGTCGGCAGGCCAAAACCGAAGCCACAGGGTCCAGAGTGAGACTTGCTGTGAATAAATCACACGCACACACATGCGGACGTGCCGCAGCGTACATGAGGGAGTCTGTAAATAAAGCACGCTCACCAAATGTGAAGAAAGCTGTTTAAATGTCAAAACCATCTTTAGGGGAGATGACAGGAGAAGCTGTAATGTCCAATGTAAACATAACACAACATTTTATTGCATCACTCACTGTGTCCATCTCAAATGTTTTTCTTCTCTGCCGCTGTCTGTTGTGTTTATCGCAGTATTTAATTTCTGTCTGTGTCACTGCTCTATTTACTGTTTTCACAGTCTCTCTACAGGTATGTCATATTCACAGATTTAACCTTTGTGCACTTTAGCTTTAGTTGCAACAAGGGTACTTTCATATATAATATTGGTGTGCTAAAACTCATGTATGCCATTAACACAGTACTGCAGGGTACTTAAAAAAAGAACCACACACACAATGCTACTTTAATTTAATATTGTGGTAATTCAATATGATGGTATTGTTGTATGGTGGTACTTTTTTAAAATACTATTCGGTATTTTTAATTTATAGCCTATATCCAAAGCTGTTGTACATTTGAAATATATTTTATATCAAATATAAATGTTGTTAATCAAGTAAGTATATATGTTGGCTGTGGGTGTGTAAAATAAAATAAAATAATTATAAAATATTATTCTACACACATGCAAATACACTGTGCACTAATAATAGTGATATTATATAGTATCTCTTATTTATGTAGCGTATATTAGTGTTCTATAATATTAGTGTTTGTGTGTGTGTATATATATATATATATATATATAATTTTTTATGTATGAATTTCTATACATTTATTTTTTTTAATGTATGTATTTATTTTATATATATTATTAATGTTCTTAGCATATATGTTTGTGCATTTGTATATACTGTACGTACGTGTGCATGTGTTTATATAATTATATAAACTTAATTAAAGGTTATATCCAAAACTGGATATTTAATGAAATATCCAGAGCACCATGGTACAGCAAAGGTTGTGTGGCTTTCTTACTCCAGATATTGTTTTGTTTCTCAGAATTATGTTTGCAGTCTATTCTGAATGAATTTGCTCCGGGTCTTCCTGTTTGTCTCTTGTTGCTCTCTGCTCAAGTCTACCTTTGTCTGTTCTTGCCCTCTTTTGGGTTCAGTTGGGCCTGTTTTTGCCACACAGGATGTAGGTGTGTCCAAGTCCTGTGCTTTCAAAGTGCATACATATTCACACCCACATACTTACATGCACAAATGCAAATAATCTTATATCTTGCAGCCTAGCAGACATTACATTCAGGGTTGAATGTTAGCCACAAATGCTGTTATGTTAAATACAGTCAAACACAGCTTTTGTTACCTACTAGAGCATAGAAATGTAACCACTTGTTTGAATCACTGACAGATCTGTTTGCTTTGAACTGTTTGATATCCACATCGCCACTGTTATTGTGCTAATGCCTTGAACCTGCAGTGGATGACTTGTGACAAGTAGAGCTGAGCAATTAGGATTTGTTCAGCCAGTGCTGCAAATGTCGATGAATGGATCCCTCTAATCCACAGCATAGTCTCACACAAATGTACATGAAACATCAATACACACAAAGTCACGCTGTAGAACTGTGCTGAATGAATGCAGGCTTTTGAATTTAAGACCGCTCTGAGAGTCTTCCTGTCCCTGGCTGCAGTTTTTGTCTAATCTTTATTTTCATGCTTGCTAAAGGAAAGTGTGCGGTGAAACCCTGTGTAGGAGGTTGTATGGTTAAGCGTAGCCTCTGCATACACAAAGGCTTTAATTGAGCCAGAAGAAATCTGCTTGTGAGTTTGCTGGTTTGAGCAGGACTCGTCGTTATTAGTAGAAACTGAGAAACATTTGTATGTTCTCTTGGGGGTTTTATTGTTTATAACATATGTAAAGGAGATAATAATGGACATGAACATTTGAAGACAGAGATGTTCTTTACCTCTTCTCTATCATCCCCGTCTTTTATTTATTTAGATAAATTTGAGACCGATTTGATTTTTTTTTTTTTTTTTGGTAACACTTTACAATAAGGCCTCATTAATTAATGCATTGCATTAACAATGGGCAATACATCTGGTATTTATTAGTCTTTAACATTAGTTAATAAAAATTCTAATTTCCATTATCCAGGTCCACTGAATAATATTATCAAATGCAACTTTTGATTTTAATAATGTATTATTAAGTATTGACTTTATTTTAACTAAGATTATCGATTTTTATAAGTAGTTTTAAATCATGTGAAGTTTACTCAACTAATGCTAACAAATGGAACCTTATTGTAAAATATTTATTATTTTATCATGAGTTTTTTTGTGAGGATGACAGATTTTCACTCACAGATTTTGCATTGGATTCAAGTTGGTCACAAACATTCGTCATGATGACCAGCAGAAATCTGCTTGATTTGAAAGTGACTTGTTTCTTGCATGGAGACATGGGAAATATTTGCTCACTAAATTACACCTATATTTTGCTAATGTGTGCATACCTTTCATCTTTTCGATATTCTTGTACTTTTAAGTACGTGGGTATCAAGCGGACATCTGTTTTGTATGTTTGCCCTACTTAACAGTATAACACACTGATTGAACCGTACTTCTATCACCCACAGCCCTGAATTAGATTGCAATGGGTAGTTGACCAGATAGTGGAAAAGTCTTGGAGACTTGTTCAACTGTAGGCTGTACACTCGTGAATATCTTTCATTAATGAATGTAAACAAACAGTTATATTTTAAGTGAAGACATAGAAGTTTGAATGGAATTTTTAATTCTCAGGAGAAAAAAAGCTAACTTCAGATCCCCATTAAGAAAACAAAAGTGAATGGTTGTGACCAGTCTTTTAAGTGCTAATGGACTGTAATTGCTAATTTGCATATGCATAATTGCAGTCCATTTATGCTAAGAGACCCGAAATGTCCTCCACCACTCGTTCAAATGAAATGCTAGAAGCGCAAGAGAGTGCAATAATGGCCTGGCATGAAAAATTTATGGAGGAATACAGTACCCCAGTGCCTGCTAAGTGTTGTTGAGGGAGTTTTGTAACATGTAGAGAGGGAGACAGTTTATCCTAATTAGATTTTTTTTTTTTTTTTTAATGTTTAAAAAGTTTGTACTGGTGACCATTTTCTGTGCTCCGTTGTCTCTTGTAAATTAGTTGAAGTCCTTCATAAATCCTCTTCCAAGCCTCTTAATAAATGCCAACTTCTGTCATGAAACTCTAGATGGCACAGGCTGATGGGTACTTAATACAAAGTGATGATATTCACAGCGTTAAATTACTTGACCCAAGCTGATTGGTTCATGTTGCATATTAGCCAAAGAGCTTGCAGCTTTACATTTAAATGGCTAATTGGCATTCACAAAAGCAGTTTGCAGTGAGCTTTCAGACTTCCTCTGAAACCCTCCATCTTCCCCAGCTCCACCTGTACAGATTTTCTACAGTATGTGTTGTTAAACATTCTATTTGTGCATCAGCAGTATGTCTTAAATACTCACAGCACTGTATCGACATATGTATTGACAGTAGCAAGTTCCTGTACTTGCTATGCAGCAGCAGCAGCAATAATCTACAACAACAGCAATAACCAACAGCTGCACCAATTCAGCAGCATAGCAGATCTTCTCAAGACTAAATACATTAACATTGTCATATCCAAGAATTAGAAATTAGGTGTGAAACCATCTGGAACCCTTTAGTCTCCAGTTCTACCATTTTCCAGAACTGCAACCTACCTGGAGTCAAGGTGTCAGGTTCTCAGGGACTTAGGTTAGGTAAAGAATCCCAAAACATGCTTAAAGCTGCAGTGTTGTGAAATACATGAAGAATGATTTTTATAGGCCTTTATAGACAGTTAGGTTGAAAGTGACTCTTGGACCAGCACCACATCCTCTTGTACTACTCCTTCAAGGATTTATCTTCAGGAATTTTGGGAGATATTTTTTAGTCCATCTCCTGTCCTGAAAAGTCTGTTTTTTCAAGATGGACTAAAAATGACCTTCCAAAATTCACTGACAGATTAATAAAGATAAATTAGTGTTAATAGCTATATTATTGATTGCTCAGTATTCTTTATTTCGGTAAATGGTTAAACGGTCAATATGAGTATCCCTAGTCTGAGGACCAGCGGGTTGTCAGGTAGCTTTCATATATTTTTTTCCCAAAGTAATTTGCCAGCATCTCGTCCATATGCGAATATTTCCCCATCTATTATCATTCATTGAGCTGCTCCTCTACCCTCACCTGAAAACCAATGGAAAAGTTGGATTTTATGGTGTCTCACTTTTGAACAGTGGCAGCCTCTTTCAAACGTATCACTTTATCCCCTTCATCACCTCCATTTTTGTTGAAAGGTGTCAACGAAAGTACGGAATAAAAGAAGAGCCGTAAAAATCATACCTGAACCGATAATGAGGTCGGAGGATGAATGAATAATTCTCTCATATCTTTTTCTTCTCACTATCTCCTTACAGTGTGACAGCGAGAGTGACATCGATGACAAGGTAAGACTTCTTTTTGTGAGTGTTTGTGTGTGCGGGTCTGTTTACCTAACCCACCGTGGAGTGAGTAAGAGTGATTCTGGAGTTGATAGTATGAAAGCCTGTCACCTGTCTGCATGCGTGTTTGTGTACGTGTGTAGATGACAGAAAATGGCTGCCAGTCTTGTGATTGTTGTTTATTTGCATATTACAAGGATACAAAAGAAAACGCAGTGCTATCGAGAGAAAGTACACTTATTTCAGAAGTGTTTTAAGCTTTCTGTGAGGTGTCATTGTGATTGGCGTGTACTTTGAAGTTGTTTGAACTTGACTTGATGTTTGTGCTAGTTAATTCTAGGCAGGAAGTACTATTGTGAACTTCACTTAAAGAGGCGAGCGCCTTCTAAATGTGAAGAAAATGTGTCTTTCATCAGCTAAAGTAACTGTAATTCTTATTTTTTTATTCGCATTAGTGTAGTATTTTATTAGCATTTCCCATGTTTTCCTTGTCTTGATTTTAAAAGATGTATTTTTTAACCTTCTAACAACTAGCATATTATGCAGACGTAATGCGAGGCTAGTTGCAGAATCATTGATTTAACCAGTTAGAAATTAACTACCAGGTACAATATATATAATTTGTATAACAGTTTTAAAATGTTGTCTCTGCTTTATTATTTGATTTGTTATCTTGACAGTGGATGTTAAATGGCAGAACTGGTCTTTTCTGAATTTGCAGGTTTATGTTATGAACAGGCTATTAATGTGTTAGATTTGCATATTCTTTGCAAAATAAACAACAGCTACATCTGTATAGTCGTGGATAGATAGGCCTCAGATTATACCATTTTGTCTCATTTGTTATTCAAATTCTCTCTGGTCATGAATGCTTTTGAGATTTGGTTAGCGGTTCGTAGGCTGCCAGATCTTTTCCGATGGAACGTTTTTCCCCGGCACCTTTAGCGCTTGTTTATCTTTTAATATTGATAACCCTAATATGTCTGTCACCCATATAAACAGCATGTAGCTACAGTGGAAGTGTAACACGTGTTAATTCCCCTGCAGTTAAGCAATTACTCCCTGCTAAATGAATGTGATAGCATAACTAATCTCCTGTAAGCCAAGCTCCCAGTTCAGTGGAAAACGTCTCCGGCGCACTATATAAATAATACATTGATAGCGAGCAGCAATTTGCATTAACCGCAGCTCACGCTAGTCAATAGGCTTTTATCTCTCTCCTCATTGAGGCAGATGGTAAGAGAAAAACTCTTTAGATTTGACACGATGACGAGAGGGACTTTTAGAGGCTGCTATTCTTTTAACACTAGTAGGCTTCAGAGAAAAGAGTAATGGGGTATTCCACACTTATTTGAGGACCCTTTGCTGCCCTTGTTGCTCTGGGGGTCGTTCTCTCAGTCAGCTTGCGTTCTTGAAATTCTAGATGATGATGATGTGGATGTATTTTGTTGGTCACAAGTTTTCTGCGTGTTTGTTTATGTTCCAGGCGTTCAAACCGATCTCAACAGATCTAGGGCAAAGAAAGTAGAAGTCAAATAAGCTTTTGTGGCATGCAGTTGGAGCCAAGTTTCAAATTACATTTCAAACATTTATTTAAAAAATATATTTATTTAAACCGAAAGCGGCCATTTTATTTTAAAATTGCAATGATTTTCACAATATTTAAGTATTTTTCATCATATAAATGCACCCTTACTAAGCATAAGAGACTATTGTTTTTAGTGGAACTTGCTGTCTCTAACTGATTTCAAGTCAGTTTTTGGTTTGGTTAAAATTGAGCTGAAGAGTACTTGTCCTAGATGGATATAAAACGGCAATTCAGCCCATATTAAATGCAGAAACAGAATTTTTTGTGCATCAGTGAGAACATGTGGAAGCAATTGCATCTCTCAGAGTTTGTGTTCCTTCGGAAAAATGCATCAGGTTGGGATTTCTTGTCTCTTCTTTTGGAGATAATAGTTGTAGATGAGAGCTAGCTGGAGGCCATTGAGAAAAATGAGCCATGGTTGTTGTGGTGTTTGTGTCCAGGTGCGCAGGTGAACTCCTCATAGGTGTTTTTCTATAACCTTATCCATTTTAAACAGCGAGCGTAAACAAGATAACATGTTTACCACGTCAAAAATCACTCTTAACATAATTTATTTGCATAAAGAAAAGAATAAACACTGTTATTTGTAATTATATACATTTAAATCTAATCAAAAGCATGAATCTTTCCCTCCTATTGAGTAGTAACAGGTGTCTTCCCTTAAACAATAGCTCCTTTGAACTGTTACAGGAAGAAAGGGAGCATCCTCTCTCTTGGCGTTTTTATACATTACTACATTATAAAACAGCCCGCAGGTGCACTGGAGGAGCCTAATCAGTTGGGCTGATTTGAATAAAATTGCTTCATGTGTAGATCGAGTCCACTTATTAACAAAGGCATCACGACTTGTTCAAAGAAAACAGCTCATGCGGTGTATGACAGATTATACCACCTGAGGGTTGAGAGCCATCCCTGAAATTACATACACAGCTGTGACCAAAAGTCTTGGAACTAGCTGGAGATAGTTGATGCATTTTATATTTTGTATTGCATGGTTTGATTGTTCAGCTTTTTTTGGAACATTTCTTTCCTCTTCTGAACTGTCTGAAAGCTGGTTTTGTGTGTTTCCAACATAAATTATTTCCTTTAAAAGTTTCTGTAAAGAAAGATTGAACATTGATAAAGAACACATCTGATGTGGTTCAACTCTGGATTCATTTTTTGTGCATCAGTATTTCTCAAGATTTTTAACAGACTTCTAGCATGTATTAGTATTACTATAGTGTTTAAACCCTCTGGAGTCTGTGAACGAGCCAGTGTTATAGATCAACTAGGGATGTTCGCATGCTATTTTACTTCACAGTCCAGCAGATTCGTCACATGCAAACTATGAAGCTGCAAAGAAAACACACTTGGTACAATCTTAATGTTCTTAATAAATTTTAATACAACTACACTGTGCAGTTTCCTGAATATCTTTGTTAATGTATTTGACACATATTTAGTGTCATTTTAACAGGATGGTAACAAGGTTCACACCACGCCCATGTTATCTTGAGATGTCCACTTTAATAGTAAATGACAATTACACTTAAACATATGTTGTTGTACTCTATCATAGGGGGAAATGTCAGTAGTACACAAGCGGTGTTTATTTATTTTTTATTTTAATCAAAAGTTTTAAGTTCTACATTTAAATGAACATAAATTTTTGTGTTAATGTTCAATGTGTGGGTGTATTCAGCTCCTATGTTTAGTTTTTTTTTCTTCTTCTTTTTAAATAAACCAGTAAAATAGCAAATTAATTTAACAGCCAGTGTTCACCATGCTTTTTCATTGTAAGCAACATAGCCTACCAAGTACCAGTTGTGTGCACAAGATTGACTGACTCCATTGTGCAGTCAGTTTTTTTCTCTCTCTCTACACCTCGGTGGATTTCTACAGGTTTCAACAGCTGCATTGAAAAAATACATAGTCTTGGGTGATAGACGGTTGATTGGAGTCTGTAACAACACACAGGCATGCAAATATCTGATAGAAGAGTACTCTAACTTTACATTTAGAAACATACTCAATTGGAGACAAGGAACATGTTCACATTTTTCATTTAATTCTTTTGTTTTTGCATTCTGGGACTGGTTGAAAAATAATTTATTACAAAACGAATGTTTCCACGCTTACAGGCTTCTTGAAATTAACAGAAGTATGCAATAAGAAAAGCATTAAATAAACAAAATAAAACTCTTTACATACATGCAGGACAACAGTATGTTCCAGATGTCTTTCTACACAGTCCCATAAGTACCATTTTACATGGTCCATAAGAGCATTAAAAAAGCTACAAAATGCCAAAGAGAACAACTACCCCAGCTTTCTCAATGTATGCTTTTCTCACCCATTGGTCAGATTCAGTTTTGCATGTATTCTGCTCTCACTGGAGTAATGGCCATATGCGATAACAGGAATATATTACATTTGACAAATATTTTGAAATTGAATACAGTTTTATTCTTCTTCTTCTTATTATTATTATTATCATTATTGTAATATTCAACAATATCATTCTTTTTACTGTATTTTTTATAAAATATATGGAGCCTTGGAGAGCATGAGAAACGACTTTAATAAATAAATAAATCAAACCTTTGAATGATTGTTTCACACAATGCATTTGTTATGAATCAAATGGTTCTGGTTCAAACAAATGATTAAAAGAAGCAAAACAAAAAAACACATAGATTGTGAGTCAAAAAAGCATATATGAATCTGGATCGGCACTGGAATCAAAACATGATCCATTCAATCCGGTTGTTGCATTGTCACAGATTTCCACAGTTGCATGACTCAGGGACAGAGCTGTCAGGTATAATTCTATCTCACCTGACAGGTGAACACTGAAAACTGTCTTTTTTGTTGGGCAGCTAAAAGAGACTTCGGTTATTTCATTCCTCTTGTATATCTGTCTGTTATACATCATTGTGACAGCATGTCACATAACCCACCCAGCCATTTCAGCCACTTCAGGTAAACACGGACATTTTCCATTTTAACTGAAGGGCTTTATAGCTGACAAGCAATGGCTGTCTTTATTGACCTTCTCCCTCTCTCAATTCAGGCTATTTGTCCTGTCAAATATCATGTTTTATTCAGTATTACACACCCGTTTTTATTAACTCAATTACCCATACAGTCTTACGTTCAAATGTCATGCCAGCATGCTTTTGGATGTTATATTTTTCCAGTACATCAAGCTGCTTTATTTCAGATTAAGCATGTAATTTCTAAAGTGATGAGCCCTGTGATCTAATCTATAATAATACTACAGTACAATTTGCAATAGTTGGATTGCTGTTTACTTAACACTCTCAAATGTAGCATGCTAACATACAGTCCAGACCAAAAGTTTGGACACACCTTCTCATTCAAAGAGTTTTCTTTATTTTCATGACTATAAAAAATTGTAGAGTCACACTGAAGGCATCAAGGGCTATTTGAGCAAGAAGGAGAGTGATGGGGTGCTGCGCCAGATGACCTGGCCTCCACAGTCACCGGACCTGAACCCAATCGAGATGGTTTAGGGATGAGCTGGACCGCAGATAGAAGGCAAAAGGGCCAACAAGTGCTAAGCATCTCTCGGGGAACTCCTTCAAGACTGTTGGAAGACCATTTCAGGTGACTACCTCTTGAAGCTCGTCAAGAGAATGCCAAGAGTGTGCAAAGCAGTAATCAAAGCAAAAGGTGGCTACTTTGAAGAACCTAGAATATGACATATTTTCAGTTTTTTCACACTTTCTACAACTTTCACACTGAATCTACAATTTTCATAGTCATGAAAATAAAGAAAACTCCTGTATGTAGCACAACTTATACATTAGAAAACTACTGTATGTAGCACAACTTATACATTAGCAAAAAAAGCTAACCTACTTTACATTATACAACTTAACCTTAGAGTTGCTGTCTTATAGAGTTCTAGATTAAGTTGTATCATGTATTGCAACATGCTTTTTGCTAATGTGTGAGTTGTGTTGCTAACATTTAGCATGCTAAGCAACAGTTAAACTATTATAATTTATACTGTAAGTATTATATTTTTAAGTATTATATTTTTAGGTGCTTTTATATTCCTTCAAACGTGTCAACTTCACAACAAATATTGGGACAGTATACAGATACTGTATAGCCTATACACCACCAAAACATCTCCCAGTATCTGTTTGTGTTCTAAAGGCCTGAATTCCATAAAGAAAACTGGAAGTTGACACATTTGAAGGAATACATAAGCACCTAAAAAAAACAATACTACAGTATAAATATAGAGTATAGGTAGACATTATCAGTATCTTTGCAGCTCTGCCTGTCTCGCTACAGTCTTTCTCCTTGACAAATTGCTTATGTGCCCCCTTTTTTTTAGCAAGTTTCCTCCTTTGCTCTTCTCCGCATCATTTTGA
Source organism: Carassius carassius (assembly GCF_963082965.1). Classification (NCBI taxonomy): domain Eukaryota; kingdom Metazoa; phylum Chordata; class Actinopteri; order Cypriniformes; family Cyprinidae; genus Carassius; species Carassius carassius. The sequence goes on along the minus strand of NC_081758.1, from coordinate 35,887,691 downwards.
CGATGTAAGGGAACTAATGATCTGTAATATACCTTCTACTCCAAGACCCTTCTTAGCTTTCTTTTCTGTCCTCCTTTTCTCATATTCAGTCATAAACAGGCCACCCACAGGCTTGCTGACAGGCCTCTAATAGTTTTTTTATGGAGGTGAAGATGGAGCAGCTTAATGTTTCGACACAAGCAATCATCGCTCCTCATCTCTTTAATGAAATTAGATTAAGTGCACCTGGGGAAAGGCTGAGGAGAGGGAGGCCGAACGCCGGTTAGGACGCTAGCTTTCATTTAAAACCAATTTGCCTGCAATATTCCGCCATCAGCCTGGGATTCAGCATGCAGTCGGAACGGAGGGTGAATGAGATCACACTGGCACAGACGGGTTTAATTCTCTTCCCTGCTGGCGGCGTGAAATTATAACTGACACATTCGACACACATTTTAATATGGAGATGCCATTTTTCTTCTGTCCAGCATGGCTTTCATTCTCTATCTTCTCTAGGTTTCTTCACCTCACATCTTTCCCTCTCTCTCTGTTTTTCTTACACTCTTTCTCTTTTTTTTCTTAATGGCACCATAATGTTAGCTCTCTCAGAACCGCTAAAGCATGGAAGCGGTTTTCTTTCGTATTTAATTATATTATGACTGTTTCCAATGTTTGCTTCTTTGATTTGAGAGAATGTATTTCCTTTGAATATAAGGAGTTACATCTGGTCCATGTTTTCCTTGCTGTTTTGCAGTACTGCTTATGCACAGCTTCAGGACGGAAGCAGAGATCTTACTAAATGTGGAATTTGAAGGTGTTTCTCATTGATCTTGTTTAGCCTTTTTTTTTTGCATATGCAATGCATGCAATTACTTTGACATGAAAATAGAAACATTTAAGGCTTGGAGCAGTTCACTCAAAAACTGAATGACTGTCATTAAGCTTCATGTCCTTTCAAACGCTTCCATCCTTCCAATACAAATGGAGATTTTTATAGCATGTAAGAAAGCATAGTGAGATTTTTCATACAATGAAAACAAGACATATCCAGGGGCTGTAAAGCACCAAAAAACACTTCTTAATATTATCATAAAACCTGTGAAGTGCACTATATTACAAGCCGTATGATAGCTATTCATGAGCAGGCTGAAAATTTAAGTTATTGACGTGGAATATTCACATTCAAAAGCTCACAAATCTCATTTGTGTTTGTGTACAATCGAAGCATGCCATCTTTAAATGCATTGCAGAAGGTATGGTGTTAGTGATGCCATACATAATTGGTTTTTGCTGTTTTGCTGAAGTGAAATAAACTTTTTTGGCCTATTCCTTACATATTGGTATTGTATGACTTCAGACTTAAAATATAACACATGAGCCATATAGCCAACTTTTGTGCTTTCTATATGGTGTGTGTGTGTGTTTGTCATATCTGCAGTTTAAAATCTGTGGTCACTAAGAATTTTTTGTAATAGAGCTAGGCAAACAGTCTTCAAATTTCTCCTTGTGTGTTCCATGGAAAAAGTAGCAGCATACAGGTTTAAAACAGTTTGAAAGTGAGTGAATAATTACTGAATGTTTAACTGCATTCATGTTTTTGACTCAACTATGAAAGAGTAATATGTCCTGTACGGCTTGACGCCAATCTCATTAAAGCATCACCGTTGAAATTTTGTTTCCACAAATACACATCATAGATGACTGGCAAGGACACATTCACTTTGACATACACCTGTGAAACAGTGCTTATTATATTGTCTGTTTATTCTGGCATTGAGGAGAAGTTGAGAGAGGCCAACCATAATCACAGTGTGAATTATTGCTGGAGTGGGATGGGTGTTCAAAGTATTGTCTGAAAAGAGAATTAGTTAGAGTCAATTATGAACTGTCTGTGGATGAGTGTGTTTAGGGTGTTTTCATACACGGTGCGATTGCTAGTTCTGAACCCAATTCAATTATATCCATCTGAAACCTTCTCGACTAAGACTTCTTTCGGAGCAGACTGCAATTCACTAGTACATACTCAAATTCAGAAAGCCATGTTCAGACCAAATAAACTGAACTCTAACATCAGGCAGAATAGTAAGCAGTGCTAGTGCAATGGTTTCTGGGACACTTGGTTTCTGTTACTGTGGTTTTCTGTCCTAATTCTAGGTGTCTGTTTTCCTTTTTTGAACAAAACTGTGGATCAATGTCAGGTGTTTCCCGCAATCTGAGCATGTTAATGTGTGCTTTTAAAGGTGGATTGTCGTGGCAATCTACCCAGTGCCTTTGCTAGGAACAGTGTGTGAATAACAAGCCAAACCCTATAAACATTTTTCCACATCAGCAATAAATCTAAAATTGAGTCCATATTGGATGCAGATGTTGTCTGCTGAGAAAATATTTGGTGCATATGTTTGTGTGCACATGTGTCAGACTGAAGTATTTCTGACCGTGCATAAACATGATGCTTAAGTGCCTCTTATTCAATAAACATTGGCGGACGTTAACTACTCGCAGCTTGTTGCCAGTGCTTTGTGATTCCAACTGGAGCTTGAAAACCAAGATTTGTCCCAGCCAGGGCTTGTCTGGAGAAGTTTTACATGAGCTGAGGTTTCACTTCTCTTCCAAGAAATGACACAGACAATCAGAGGCAACTCGCAGAAGGGCTCTCTGTGACTATTAGCCCATGTCATTGATTGTAATGCACCCCTTGAGAGATAATTTGGTACTTTCTATGGAAAGTATCAAAGAGTCTATGGAAAGTATCAAAGAGTTTCATAGATATTTCAATTAAATGTAGAGTCCTGTGCAGCTTGTGAAATGTTACTTTATGGTCTTGACAAGGGGTGCTTGTATGCTCTGATGAAAACATACGATAGATATGTTATTTTTTATATTATGCATAATCTATAGATTTATGGTGAATTCCAGTGCACTCTTAAGTCCCCAGTGTCTACAATTTCAAAACCCAGAATGTGCAGGTATGTTGATGATGTACGCAGAAAGAGGAAACACTCCAGAGAGCGAGCGTTCAGAGATGACGACCAAAACACACAAGCCTGACTGCTATCAATTATAATTTGGATACAGCAATTGAGTCCCTCGTGAAAATAATAGGGCCCGCTTTGATCCGTTCCACTGAGAGGAAAAGGTTGCGGGCCTTGAAAGATTACAGGAAAACATTATTATTATATAAAGGAGGCCCACATAAAACTTTATAGAGGCTTTTGAGGCACAGGGGGTAAAGGGAACAAGTCCTAACGATGCTAGTCACTAGCGCTCATTCGCTATATTTTCCTTTTTTAACAGCTTTTAATGGCATAGTTATAGTCTGGGCTGTTTTATAACTTAGGGCAGCTCATGTCTCACTGTGCTTTTATTATACTTCAGAGGAGCGCTAACATACTGCAACTTCATTCGTGTAATTTACTTTCATATGCTAACTAGCATGCGTGTTTTAGCGCACTTATGCTCAGCGCTAACTCTTATGAGTTCTGACAGGGTTGTTCTGGAGCGAAATCAGCGGCAGACTGGCATTAACCCCACCTCCCTGCTGGCAGCACAGATAGGTTAGATGGGGCCTTGATTAAATTAATTTGACTTCATTAACACAAACCTGCTACAGTCAGAGCACCCGCGGTGTTGCTGTAGAGGGGCATTGGGAGGCGCCTGGCAGAGGATCGTAGGAAAGCTAACACATGGCCTTGACAGCCGGAATATGCAAGCCCATGGACGGAGGGATGGCTGCCAAATGAGTGTCATGTAGCTTCAGTTCTTCAGTAGCTTTAGGGGAGCTCCATCAATGCCCACCCTCAACCCTGATGCCCCATAAGGCTAAGTTGTATCCAGTGCTAGCTCTATCGGTTTGTACCTACTGGCAGAAAAATGCCCTGTCATAGCAATAGGCTTCTTTTTTTTTTTTTTGTAAACTGTATTTTTTTATATTTTAGTTTTTCTAGTAGTGTGAAATAGACATTTTACATACTAGAGAAAGCTCTATGGATAGGAACATGCAAGTCCCTATATACAAAATTAGGCTACTCTATGAAGCACTAGCGCTGTTGGCTTGCACCTACTGGCATAAAAATACCCTGTCATTGCAATAGGTCTTTTTTGTTGTTGTTGCAGTATTATTATTAGTAATATTATTATTTATTTATTTTTATTGCTCATTTTTACACACTAGAGAAACCTCTGATGAATAGCAGCATGTAAGACATACTCTACAAATTCTTCTCACTAGTAAGCTCATTTTGTTTTTTAGTTATTTTTCTAAATGGGTCAAACTGCTATTCATATCGCACACATTGTATTCTCACATAGCAGGTAAATTCTATTTTTGTCTTTTTTGTGTCAACTGCTGTTATAGCAGATAAATAATTTGCCTAAATAACTACACATTTGATTTAAATGCGCAGAAATTTAATCATTACCTTGAGTACTATAGTTAGTTACCGCCAGACCATTTCAAGAGCAAACATTGGCAGTGTATTGGCCTGGCACTCGCCTCTATCTACAGTACATGTGCAAAATGCGTTTTGAGGGTGTTGAAAGAAGCATGCTTCAAATTGGTTTCCAGTAAAGAACATTCAAACAAAAACATTCTTTGACATTAATATCTTAAAAATCTGAACAGATGGCTTCGGTGTGTCTTTTGTTTGACACTCTCATTGTTTTGCTGTATTTGTTAAGGCTATTGACAAACAACATTTTGTTAATGCTTCGACTTATGGCAGAAGTGTGCAAATTCAGAAGTGGAAAAAAAAAAAGTTGTGAATGTCTTTCATCACAGTATTACAAATATGTTTTAAATAGTACTTGCTTTTTGAGAAGCAAACACACTGACACCTTGCCGTTTCTTAAGCATCAGTTCACCATATTAGAATGATTTCTGAAGGATCATGTGACACTGAAGACTGAAGTAAGGGCTGCTTAAAATAGAAACCGTAATAATAAATCACAATATTACTGGTATTTTTGGTGAAATTAATGCAGCCTTGGTGAGAATAACAGCACTCTTTTTAAAACATTAAAAAAACTGGAGTAAAAAAGAAAAAAGACAATGATATTTACATACATTTGTGATTAATTTGCTGGTATTGTGTAAAACTGATTCTTGGCATGTGTTTTAGTCATTTTACTGTCAGTGTTATGAGTACTTATTTTGGATTGTGTAACTGCAGTTTGAGGCCTTACTGTCAAAAGGCGACATATAAATGAGTGCAGTTCTGCCAAATGTGGATCCAGGGGCCCCGGGTTTGGAACGGTGTGACTGAATCGCAGAACACGTAATTAAAGAACATGGTTATGGCCCACAGAAGCAGAGAAGAGGAGGCCGCCATTCTGCACTGACCTGTACTCGTGTGGGAGTGCGGGGATAAATAAATAACTTTGTAAATAAATAAATAATGGAAGCGGTAACTCCAGCTTGGCCTGCGGTAGCCAGAAGGCGGTAAGTTTTCTCCGTCTGGTGTAGACATGAGAGCTCTTTGATCAGGAGAGCATCTGAAGCTTCACTCCACATCTGCACACGGGGAACGAGCCACACACTGCCAAGAAACGTTTTAATGACGGCAGGATTAGAGAATGAAAGGCAGCTCCAGATGGTGGACGGTGCAGAGCTGCGTCCACGGTGGGGTTTTTTAACTGCATTTTTATTGATAAAATATGGGGTGAAAAATTGCGCAGGGATTATTAGGCGTCCCGCTGCACTGCTGCTCAGCTGGCCAAGCTGTTCGTTATGGCCTCTGTCCAAACACGCTTCCATAAATTTTTAGCAGCTCCTTTAAATCTACGAGATCCTGGCTTGTTAAGCCCAACCCACACTCCTGTCCACCTCCCTCCAGTCTCCTTCTTTCCTTCCCTCAGGCCTTGAATCCTCAATCCTAGCGTCCAACTCTTTTTTTCTTTTTTTTTTCTCTCGGCTTTTCACTTGGGCTTTTCGAATGTCTTGGATGAAAGCTGTTGCTGTCTTGGTTTTGCAGAAGAGCAGGAGGATGGAGCAGGGGAGGTTTTTTTGGGGAGAGTTTTTCAGGCTTGTTATGATGAAATGCCAAGCAGCGATGTTTAGCTTCTCAACAACTTAATTCCTGCATGATTTCATTAGTTGCAGGCCTTTCCTGAAGTGAAGCGTGGAACTAGGGTGATTAATCTGATACATGCGGCACTCTGTCTAAGCTATTGGCAGGAATGATCAGAGACTAAAATAGACACATGGCTTGGACAGAGGGAGTGTAGAGAGAGAGAGCGTTTGCATTTTCACTAGGTGTGAATGTCCTCTTTGTTAAGAATTAGATGTAAGAATTAAATTTTACAGTCTATAAACAACAGGGTGGCTCTACAATTTTAGTTATGTGGCTCTTGAGTTAATACTAAATTAAGACACAGACAGACACACACACACGTACAGTATATACATGTATATATGTGTGTGTGACTCTGGACCACAAAACCAGTCTTAAGTCACTGGGGTATATTTTTAGCAATAGCCAATAAAACATAGTATGGGTCAAAATTATCGATTTTTCTTTTATGCCAAAAATCATTATGATATTAAGTAAAGATCATGTTCCATGAAGATATTTTGTAAATTTCCTAACGTAAATATATCAAAACCTAATTTTTAATTAGTAATATGCATTGCTAAGAGCTTCATTTGGGCAAATTTAAAGGCAATTTTCTCAGTATTTAGATTTTTTTTGCACCCTTAGATTCCAGATTTTCAAATAGTTGTATCTCGGCCAAATATTGAAAAATTTACACTTAAGACTTGTTTTGTGGTCAAGGGTCACACACACACGTGTGTATGCAATTCAACACCAGTAAAACATTGCTGGATTGCATTTTCCAGTTATTATTTATAACAAATTAGTAATACTTGCATAGTTCACCTATAGGGTCGATGTAGTGTGTTTATAAATCTCATTAAAAATCTACTTTGCCCAGAAGTATTGTCAACCCTGGCTACTGCTGAACATTGATATTTATTCTGTCATATCCCTTAAACCAGCTCAGCCAGATCATCATCAATAAGTGCTGTTATGGCTGACAGGGCATTGAATAATGGCCATCATTTTGTCTCTTTACTCCTCAGAATCAATCCCCTTTTCTGTTTTCTGCTGACAGTTTAATGGACTAATTTGAAACTGTGAGAAGGGATTGAGTTATTAGATGTGTTATAATTTGAGAGTGACGGGCCTTGATGCCTCTACCACAGATGCCTCTTTTTGTTGTGCACTTCTTCTATTTTTAGCCCTCCTTTTTTTATGCTAAGGATAGAAATGAGGGAATGTTAAAAGATTTTGATGTTTAAAGCCCACCAGGCCTGGAATTCCCCAATCAGTTCCTCCCTCCTGTTTTCTCCTCCATATTCCCTTCATGTGAAGCCCGAAGGGGCACTGTTTCGTTCCCAGAGCAGATAGTGTCTGAAGCCCAGGACACATAAACACCTCTGGGAGTTATTTATCAGGTTTGAGTGTGTTCGTGTTTTAGCGAGCAAGGGAAGAAAATGAGTGAATGAACCTGAGATGAAGCTCAGAGTGCACTCAGAAGTAATGCAGTACTTGATGACTCGTTGGATCTGTGCACTTTTAGGAAGTGCAGGTAAAGAGCAGGAAGAGCATTAACACCACAGCCTCAGGAGGAACAAAAAAGATAAATGCACGGCAGTTTTTCACCACAGGACACCGAGTGAATTGTGTCACAAAAAAGCACTCACATGATGAAATCGTACATGATGAGGTGAAATGAGCGCATTCACTCGACCATTTGTGTGAGTTTGGAATAAAATATGTACTTTATCGTGTCAGCAACAAGTAATAACAATCTAATGGACCATAATGGATTCCAAAAACGGACAACAACTATTTTTGATGGCATCAAATTCTGACATCTCAAATTGACTCAAGATTAAAGTTTGTTTACAGAACTCAAAGTCGAGTTTTGAGGCTTTTAGTTAATGTTTGACAGTTTTGAGGCTATCTATACTCATATATTATACCTATATACCAGTGTGGTCTGTTCCTGGGCCTGCAGGATGCATTATGAACATTCAAGCTTCTGTGTTTAACGTATTTGATGTGCACTTTAGTAACAAATCATTAGAAAGTGATTTATTTACCATTTACTGCCAGACTATCGGAGACATCGTTGTCAACATGCTGCTTTGGGTTGCATTTAGAGTCGGACTTGTCTGACAAACAGGCATTCTGGCATTCACTAGCTTCATGCCTTCTAATCTAAAATACAAGAAGTGTATATCAAAAGTCCCATATTCATATATGTATCATTCATGTAGAAATTATATTTAGAGAGATTGTTCTGGTTGACTAGTAGTTGTTTATTTTAAGCATTAGTCGACTAATCGCACGTTTATTAATAAACCATTTAATTCAATGCCTATGAGCCTTTAACAAAGCACTAATTCATAATCTCCACAGTAGTGGATGCACCTGCATTCAAGTTTCATATGGATAAATCATTTTGTGATATTATTAGAGCACTTTTTATGAAGGAATAGTTAGGGTTGAAAAGGACATATAAGACATAACAGCTGCACAGTCCATGTTATTGCATTTAAAATCACCATTTAGTGTGTTCTCACTGGTCCATCAGGTTTAAATGTCTTTTAAATCTTTTTCCAGTTCAGGGACCCATAACATTACAGTGAACAACTGCAATTCAGACAAATTGTTTCATAAGGTCACTTCCTCTCCACTGCGCGCATCCACAGCAAGCCTCCATTGTCTGAATGTACAATCGTGTATGTGTTTTACAGTGAGAGAGAGAGAGTGAGCAATATTCTCATTATTTTTCTCCACCGACCTGGTTATTACCCCGGCTGTAAATATTAGATGTTCCTGGAACAGTGTCTCTCCTTGTTAAGCGTGACACCCACATCATGCCTCGGGGTTAATAGTAAGAACATAGAGCGCTTTCATGTAAAATGCTTTGTTGGAGTCTGGCAGGCAGGGGGATCCTGAGCTGGTGTCCTTTTTGAAAACCGTAACGGCTGGTGTATCTGAAGTTTGTGCCCCATTGTCAGGACGGTCAACTCAATGATCTGTCATGTACTTGGCACTTTTTTAGAAGGACTGGATTTTTGATTCATGCATGTATAAATCCAGCACTCTCCTTAAAGCTGAATGTTTCATTTGTGTCACTAGCAGCACCAAATTAAATTGCAGCAATAACTCTTTCTCTGCCATTGACAAGATTTTCCATCACTTATTACACAATGCTTCCCCACCATGTATGGACTTAAATCAGGTTAGACCTATGCTTTACAGCCTCGCTTTATTTCCTGTCAATAATTAAATATGGTGCTACCCAGACTAAGTTCTCTTGACAAGTTATTCTGGCAATCTGTGTTTTCACTGTTGTATGGTAGGGGGTGCTATTACAGATCTTCTGAAGTAGTACAGAATCTGTGGATCCAAAAACAAGTGAAGAAGATCTGTGTAAACCAGGGCTGTGACCAACACACACAATCTCTTACGCAGTTATTTATTTTAAATAAACAATAATTTTGTAACCGCTAAAAAAGTATGGATCTGTATAGCATGAATGTATATTTGTTACTCTAAGAATATTTTTACCAAAAGTGACCATAAAAAATGGCATTATTTGGAGAAGCCAAATGTAGTCAGGTTGATTCCGTAATGTTTTTTTTTTTTATGTAGTAAAACCATTTTACTTCACTATTACTATATGAAGTATTTTCAAGTTATCTAACAAAACCATTTTTTCAGTGTTATAAAAATGCCCAGGTGCATCCTTTCATATGCTGAAGAATATGTTCTGAGCCTTTGAATACTCACTATTCAGAAGAACAGAAAGACCTTTGTAATCATTAGTTTTACATTTACGAATTCTAGCCACTCTTTTCAGAGGGTGAGAAAGAAAGACTTTAAGCCTTTTATCTGTGGCATAATGTTCTGTCACAAGAGCATTTTAACTTTGAAATAAAGTATGCTGGAATCACAATCCCTGACAAGTGTTTTACAGTGCTACGACATTTGGGGGTAATTGGCCAATTTTGCAAGGTTCTTGCCACAAACCAATTATAAAAATCGTTATGTGGCTATTTTTGTAAGGACTTCTGGAGGGGGGAAACAGTGCTTTTAAGCCAGGTGCTGTTATTGATCATAAAGCAGGACTTACAGTATTGTGTTGTATTAGATGTACAGGTAGAGTATTTAAATAAAAAAATACCTCATAATGAATGTGCTATAATGGCACAGCAAGTGCTAACATAATGCCATTCATTGTGTGCTATACCAAACATATTGCCGTTTATCCAGGGCACCATCTCAGATTCTCTGAGATACGTTCAGTCTGGCTGTGGGCCACTGGTATTGATGTATATCTGGAACAACAGACAGCTTTCAGTGGGTCAACGTATAAGCCTCTGGGCCCTCAGGGTATTATAGTCTCATGAGAAGCTCTGGACTATGTAGATAAAGAACATATCTTATTCTGAATTCATTCTGTGGCCTTTTATGAAATAAGAAGTTGGATATTGAGATATTTGCCTGATGGTACTATTTTCCACTAGCAAGCACATGTTTTCATTTCATATTTCCCATCAATATGATTACAACTGCCACTGTTCTCTGTACTGGTTTCTGAAAACATAGCATAGCAAATGTAGCATAGCATTTAACATTTGTTTTTGTTTTTTGTTTCTTTTGTTTTAGTTTTTTTTTTTTTTTGGACAGTCATTGCATCAGAAACATGTAAAGATGTACAATAATACTACTTATACAACGGGGCAACTGAATGCTTGAATCTGATTGGCTGACGAACGTTCTGAGGTGTGTAATTATTTTCTGGGAAACGCACGGCGAACGTAGTTCCAGGCAGCTCTCTTGACCGCATTACAATTCCATATCACTTCGCATAGTAAAACAGTATTAACGGTCATGCAGTTTGCACAAAAAGGTGTTGTCAGCACTGCCCTGACGATTTGATCAGTTAGCCTATATAGTGTAGCAACTTAAAGAGTGCACATGACATTTCTCATCAGCGAGGAGACGGCACTGTTTAGAGATGCACAGAGGTACATTAGCCTAATTCACACAAGCTCTCTCTCTCTCTCTCTCTCTCTCTGTCTCTGTCTCTCTGTCTCTCTGTCTCTCTCTCTCTGTCTGTCTGTCTGTCTGTCTGTCTGTCTGTCTGTCTGATAATCTTCCATCTTTATTTGACCCTGTAACTTTAACACTCACTATTCTAATTATATTCTTTGAAAAAATCTAATTACCTTTCTAATCTTTTTGTATTCTATTTTCTTTTCATTTATTATGCAATTGTATATGTGTGTGTGTGTGTGTAAAGATCTCTAACACTAACACTTCTATCTGTTTTCTTTTTTTTTATTATATTAAAATCCCATATTACGTGTACTGTGTTAACCTAACTGAGACTTGTTATAGCACTTATATATCATTGCTCTTTTTGTTGTTTTTGATTGCTTCCACTGTCCTCATCTGTAAGTCGCTTTGGATAAAAGCGTCTGCTAAATGAATAAATGTAAATGTAATAACTTCATTAATAACTGCATTAGAATGCTATCAACGGCTCAAGCCTCCGTTACCAGCTTTAAAACAACGTTTTGTTACTAGAAAAAGAGACATTGGATGAGATGCGGAAGAAATAGTCCTACTCGCAATATCCATTTAAGCACAAAAACCGACGAATCCCTTTAAATAAATCATCGGAATGATGTCTTGAGGTGTGGTAAACAGATTATTACCACAGATTATTATTATTTATTTTTTGTGGAAATCATGACATGCTTTTTCAGGATTATTTCATGAACAGAAAGTGAAAAAAAGCTGCATTTATTTAAATACAGTATTATTATTAGTAGTAGTATAATTTTTTTTTTTTGTGGAAATAGAAATAAATAAATAGAAGTACAGCAGTTTATAACATTGATAATAATTCAGCATATTAGTACTGACTGGAGTTTATCACAGGAATAAATTACACTTTAAAATAATTTCAAATAGAAAATAGTTATTTTAAAGTAAAATAATTTTTCACAATGTTACTGTTTTTTTTACTATATTTCTGATCAAATAAATGCAGTCTTGAGGAGTACAAATTACTTATATTTTTTAGAAAAACCGTAAAAGACTGACCTCAAATAAATTGCTGTGTGTTTGTGTTTGTGAGATATGTACACAATGGAGGTGCATTATGGGTAAAAACAGATTGAACAAGGCTGTAGAGATGGGGAAAGTGGCGTAACCAACTGTAGATTGCTAGTGACAGGCTGATACTTCAACACTTATGGCTGCAGCTTTGATTTAATCACAGACCTGTCATTTGTTATTTGTCTGGCTCTCTCCACTGGAGCAGAGCCTTATCAACGGTCCCTTCTCTTGAGTTCCATCCCTCCTCCCCCCGTGTTATGTCTAAATCCTCCATATAAATTATCACCTCCTTCTGTGTGCTGGTGAGGGGGTTGATCAGAGATGGACAGAGAGGAAGAAAGGAGTGGGAAGGGGGAAAAAACAGTGGATTTGGGAGAGCAGAATCCGCCCGAGGCCACTAAAGATCATTAATCGGGCCGTCAGAAGCCTTGCCAGTTGGTTAGCTTCTCATAAATAAGAAATGAATTCTTCCGTACCTTCATTAATAATGACTGCTCTAGCTATTTTGTTGCAATGTAACCTTAAAGGAAAAAGAGGGGGTGGATGCTGGGAGGCCCCTTATTCTCACTAGTAATATGATAAGACAGGTCTCCAAATTAGCAATGAGCATGTGATACCAAACCAGAGTCAATTACTCCCTGAGCCGAGCGGAGAGTGAGTGTCTCACACACTTTCAAAGGTGGCCGGGGATGCTCAATGAATCGAATCGTTTTAAAATCCTGTGTTTTATAGCCGACAGGACTGTCTTAATATTATTGCGTTCATCTAAGAGTGAAGGAAAAGTAGATGGTGTGAATGATCTCGCCATTTCCCATAGTCTCCGAACGGGAGGTTAGGGGGTTGTCAGGGTCAATGGGTGGGTGAGATTATTTTGGCTTAATTGGGTGAAGGGGATGATTATTTTATTAAGGTTGTGGTAAGCTGTCACAACGGTAGCAGTGAATGAGCTTCATTAACCCAGAGCTAAAATCATTATTCTGAACCAGGCTCAAACCCCAAGACCTGAGAGACTAATCAAAAATGATCTGATCTCGTTTTGTCCTGTCCCTTTCTTTAAGGTCCCATTTAACAATGTTTTACTTTGATCTCAACAGCCTTCACTTCTGCTTAAACCCTAAAGCTTTCTTAAAAAGTCTTAAATTGTACAAGAAAGTCTTAATTATGATTTGAAGAGGTACAGCCACAGCGCTGTTTTGAGTCTCTGAGCAACAGGACGCTGTTTTGTTCCCGAATGAATCAACCGTTTAAAAGATTTGGTTCAATCGTAATGACTCACTTATTAAAGGTGACTTACTGCCGCCTACTGGTATCTTTTCACTTTTTTTTTATAAATTCAATATTTTGTTTAAAATATCAAAACATTATTCATGCATTTGTAACTGCAAGTTAAGGTATTCAGTGTAGCTCTGAGCTACATTAAACAGTGTGTAAATTCATGTAAATGACACTTCTAATGCAGCTTCTGTGTTTCCTCTGCATTGCAAAGATAAATTCTGTTGATGCTGACTTGATTTGCTTGATAACAACCCAAATGCAAGAATCTGACTTAAAAGATGGTGCACTCTTTTAGAAAAAAAATTACTTAAAGGTAAAAATGATCATAAAACTTTATGGAAATTATGAATTTCTATTACTGCTGTGAACTGACCACAGAGGATATTAAGAATATAAAAAACAGGTGTAAAAACAGGTGCATCGTGGTTTATATAAGGTTTAACCACTTAGCCTGCACCCCAATGCCGGCATCCTCAACTCCCCGTGTTCGCACGTATCAATATTTACAAATAGATTAAATGAAACAGGACAAATTTAATCTTGATAAACTATATATCACTATAAAGACCTAAGCCTCAAGCATCGACGACAGATTGCTATTTTTCAATGGAAAGCTTATAAAGAATGTATTTGCTACATTTGTGTAAGCAGTACACATCAAAACATGAAAAATGAAAATGCAGTACATACCAGATTCGTCGTAATAACGAGTCATAAACACATCCACAGCTGTAAATCACAGTTTAGTTAGGAAGGTAAAGGTCTACTGAATGACATCTCATGGAGCACGTTTAGTCCAACGAAGCAATAACGTTGTAATATGGATGATAATTTCTTTGTTTACGTTTCAGTTCTTCAGGGACAGTATTGTTTGTGTCCGTTATGGAATAACTCACACTCAGAAACTGCATCTTGGTAGTTAAAAAATGGCACATTTTGTTTTGTAACGTACAGTGGTCACAAACAGAATGAGACGATCCACCAAAAAAAGTGAAAGGCGGAAGATTTATTTATTTGAATTCTGGCCCTCTCTTGTGACGGCTCGTGACGCGCGCTCTGAAGCACCTGTCATCTGATGGAGGGGGAACTTAGCGATTGTCATTTTCTTTATTGGTTTTATTTTTCCAACAATTTTTATATATGTGTGAGTGTGTTTTATGTTGAATGTGCCTGTATCTGCATGATTACCATCTGTTTGAGTGCAAATCAGCTCACTATTACTGTGTAATTACAATGTGAATGCCATCTATATGAATAGAGTGCGATTTATTGACTTTATGGTGTATCTCTTTGATTACCATCTCTATAACTGGCCATCAGCACGTATTTTCATTGTAATTCATTGTAAATGCTGCTTTTCTAGCAATCTCAGGATGTTCTGCAATTGGCATACAAAGTTAAATCTTTTTTATTTCTTACTCAAATTATTCTTATTGTATTTTTCTAGTGCTCAAATAAATCAATGATATGATGTCTAAGTTTCTGTCTAGTGTTTACTAATTGAAAAAAATATGCAGTGGTATGTTTAATGACTAAAATAGTTTGTAGAACCCTTAAATACAGTTGGTAAATATTTTTTTATATTAAATGGTTGCAGGAATCAAAATTTTCATGATATCTCGTTCAGATTTGAAATAGAAACTTTGACTTTCAACCCATTGCTTTTCTAGATTGCTTTAATGTATTTTTATATCAAACAAACAAAAACAATTCAGTGTGGGGAAAAAAAAAATTCAAGGCACTTCAGTGTCTATAACCTTTAATATTTTTTTGCATTATCAACTGGTTGATAAAAAGCCCAAAGGGTCTTCTTTCCAAAGACACCAAAATTATGTGTGTAACACACTGAAGTAAGGAACTGTACAATTTTAAGTTAGGTAGAGCACTTTCAGCTGTGAGTCCCATAGCGGGGGTCTGGTTAACAGGTTAAAGGATGTTTTGTTAGGTTTAAGGAGTATAACATTTTTATATTCTGTTGCCCAAGTTCATATGTTGGTAGTTTAAGTTAAACAAATATTGGTGGAGTTCTGCTTTTGATGAATTAAATAGATTAACATTTAATGAAAAAGAGGGTAACCTTTATCCTGAACTTTTTCTCTTTCTTCAGTTCCTTCATAAGACAATTAATAACCAACTATACTCTAAAGAGACAGGAAGCACAATCATTTAGCCACGCCTCAGCCTTGACTACAGATCTGAAGTGCTCCAGAACTCCTCCACGTCATCTCTCCATGTTCTCCATTATTCCCTGTTCAAGGTGTGTTTCAACTTCCAAGAAGCAGCCATTGTGTGGATGACTCATGGAGTCTCCCAGAGGAAGTCAAATCTCTGCTGCATACTTGGAACAGGTTGGCTTTGCCTCATTGCCAGAAGAGCTTTATGATATGTAATCTCTGGATAGGGCCTAGGCAGGGAGATTCATATGTATTACTCATGTGCATTTCTCCAGCTCCTAACCTCTAATCAACTACTCTCAGCAGCTGGTTTTCCTTAAGGTAGTGGAGATTATTGCTGTTGTTGCAAGCAGACATTGTGTTTGACCTCTACGGTCTGAAATGCTGCATTCGTAGCCAGAAACACAGGTATGCAGTTATGTAGTGTTTATGAATTAGTCTCAGAATCAGTCTGTGCAATGTAAAACAGAATTTAAATTTATACATTTGGTAGCACTTTTATCCAAAGCAACTTGAGGTGCATGCATAGGTTTTGCATTTTAACAGTCCATGTATTTACTGGCAATTGAACCACTCTTTGCCTGTCAGTTGGTAGGAACTATATAATGGGATGTAATGCAACAGGAAATAAAGTAGGACAGGACTTGATTTTGTCTGGGTTTGATTGGATATCAGTATATAAGTTGGATATAAGTTTTACAAGAATTGTTTTTCTTTTTATTATTATTATTATTGCATTTTGTTTTTCTTTTTTACATTTAATTCATTGTGTTACTGGCTGGTTCTTTGTTATTTTTTTATTTTATTTTATTTTTTTTAAATGTACTTGAAATCTCTGGAAAATAGAATATTATATTGCTTCAGCTGTCTGGCTCTTAAAGCTATTGCATAAAAATAACATCCTAGCAATGCTTGTGTATAAAAATATTGCCCGGCAGGCTTGGCTCCTGATTAATTATTTCAATCTTTTTTTTTTAGCCCCAGCTGCTTTCTAATTGGTAATCCACTGTAGTAGTCATTATCTAAAACCTCTTTACTGTGCCTCTAACTGTTAGTAAACCAAGAACAATTAGCTCTCAATAAGCTTCCATACAAAATCACAAACCTTTTGTTTCCTGGGGAATTGCTTATTAATATTCATGAGGTCCATCAACAGACCTGGTGAAAAATATGCCATTGTGCATCAACTAAGCTCTTAACTAGATTTAGCATTCCTGTTATATTCAGAGCTACTTAATCCAGTAGCATCATTTCTTTTCCCCTATTTAATTTTTTTTTTCGTCTCCAATCTCCAATTATGAATGATCACCTTGCTTGCTGTCATCTGCTTGTTAAGACCAATATTGAAATCCTCATGTGGATTTATGCGGCGAGATCTGCAATGGAAATCAGGCACATCTGTTTGGAGATGCCGGTCTGGAAAAGAGCGATTGCTACTCCCAGAGGATCTGCGGCGGCATCACTCCTCAAAAACACCAGCTCATCGGTGACAAGTAAACCCAAATCATCACTGATGTTATTTATTTTCAAATGTTCCCCGCTTGACAGACGACATCTTGTTCCGCGCCCGTCCCACGGGGCCCTGCATCTGTGTCTGACGTGTCTGGCTGACACCAAAGCAGCGGGAAGTCGCCAGAGACATGTTTGGGAATTTGTCACAATCCCAAACACACATGCGCACTGAGGTTGTTTACATACCTACGGATCTGTCGAGATGACTGTTGCAGTTGTCAACATTCATGGCAGTGCAGTTTTGCATTCGCAATGAAACGAGATTGGATTGAAAAGATGTAAAGGTATAAATCAATGAAATAACAAGGAGCGGGTGGATGGGAAGTAGGCCACCTTTCCAATTCATTCGGCTTTTTTAGGTGCTTTAAATCAGCTCAGATCAGCTTTTGGTAAGTAGGCCCAATGATCCAGCCTCTTCTGATTTTAGTATTAGTTTAAGAGAGGCAATAAAAAAAATGAAAAATTATATTATAGCCAGTCAGAGAAGCCAGGTTTATGTACTGAAAAAGACCGTTCCAGTCAAAAGTCTGGATGCAACACTGTGCCAAAACAAACTATAATGCAGGGCGACAAAGTCACTGTCGCCACATTTTGATCTATTGCAGTACACACTTACTTCTATGACTTTCACATCTTGGCAACAACTGGGTCGCTGCTAGAGAAAGAGTGTGTGTGTCCGTGTCTCTAAGAACCAGGATGAGCGAGTGAGCGTAGCGGCAGGTAAACGAGGCGTGAGCACAGGGTCCTGCTCCCTGAACGCAGCACTCATCAGACAGTCCATTTGTCAAAGCGCCCCAGCAGAGCTTTCCAAAAGACAGCGTCACTTCCAACCCCTGCAGGGAAACCCCACGTCTACATCCAGGGCAGAATCATTGTATCTAGATTCTGAGAAGCATAAAGACTAATATGGACCTCATGGAAGGTAGTATTATGCTCAGTGTTGTGTTGCAGCTGCTGGCATGATGTAACATATTTTTGGATTATAACAAAAAATATATCACATTTATGCTGCATCTATAAAATTGTCATTTGTTTCATTTGTTAGTCCTAAAAGGGGGAAATAAATCAAAATATATCATGACTGTAGTTTTGTTAGCTTGGAAAGAACACATTGTACTCTGTTTTAAGTCTCGTTCAGACTATCAGCCCAAATAAAATTTTTGCGCAAATCTGACATCTGAAATTGCAAATTGAAACTGCAAATTTAAATCTGGTCATATTTAGTAAGTCTTAATGACAACGAACTACATGAAATCCAATTTTTGCAAATCTGTTTCGAGTTACATTAATATGTGGTTTGAAATGCTTATTCAAATGGGATTTCTGGAAATGAATTTTTGCGTAGCTTTTTCACGTTCTCGCGCAACATAAAACACATCAGACATTGTTTGTAGAAAACATGCTGAACGTCCTTGCAGAAACAAGGTTGTGTTCTTACAAATAGCAAGTCAAGGGGAAAATGACAATATACTGTTTTGCTTTGCTTTCTGCCCCTGCCTCATAAGACGCAATATCTCTATCCCTTATTATAATCCATCGCGATGGCAACATGTCATGTTGTAAGACAACATCTGTATTTCAAACTGAATTGCACTTGTTTTTAGTATTTAGCTTAGTTTTCAATTAATGCCATGAGTTTGGGATAGGACTAACTGTTCTCTTTATAGTGGAAGACATGCAATCTTTGGGAAACACATTTGGAAACAGTGCTACTTTTTCCAAATGCATTCATTGTCTTTAGAGGAAAGGAAATTCTTCATTACACTTATAAAGAAGCCAGAGGCTGAACATACTATTGTTATACAATAGTTAGGTTATTGACTTTTTTAATAGAACCATGATCTTTGATTTTCTGTTAAGACACAGATACCAAATCCTTGTAGGGTATGATTAATTTTTAAAACATGCATTGGATGCTTCACACTCTTTGTTGTGTGTTTGCCATTTCCTAGTGGCTGTGTAGAGCCAAAACTAGTATTCCTCTTGTCTTCCTCCTGAGGTGTCCAGCCAGAACTCTCAGTAGAGACTCATTTATAAAAGCACTCCGCTGACCGTCCGTCCGTCCATCTAAGTATAGAAGATTTCCGTCTATAGTTTTGATAGTAAATGAATGACACTAATCTGAATTGCAAAAAGAATGATTATTTCCAAACAGGTGGCCCTGTCCCAAATTCATGCCATATGTTAAGCCTGTGTTATGTCTAGGGTGTAGTTTTTTGACTTTTAGGTGAAGTCAACTTACAATTGACTGACATTTTGTTGTCCCTGCACACTAAACTGGGACAGAAGAAAATATTTTTAGCATCTAAAACTGACACTGCATCTTGAGGAGACAGCAAACTCATGGTATGGGCTACTTGATTCACTCCAAAACTACTGTTTGTTTAGACTCAACCTTCTCCTGTCCTCTTCTCTATTGATTTACCTCTGTGAACTTATACGTGTACAGTCTCTCTTTCTTTCTCCGTCTTTCTCAGCCTTTCTCTCTCTATGATGCACTACTTGTCCTTGGGAGTCGTGTGTTTGGGTCGAGTTATGGAATAAATCAGATGAAAGGTAGAGACTGGGCCTGCAGGGTTGTGACTTCCTTTGGAGAGTACTACAGCTCCAACTGAATAAATGGGAAGTGAAATGGCATATGGAGCAGTGATGCGCGGGTTGATCCGAAATGAGCGGGTGCCTGCGGTCACCCGCGGTTACCCGCAGTTACGAGTCATCCAAAAATATTTTTAATGATATTCAGAATCAGAATCAGAATGAGCTTTATTGCAAGGTATGTTCACACATACGAGGAATTTGTTTTCGTGACAGAGCTCCGCAGTGCAACATAACAGCGACAGAACAAAAAACACAATAAGGAATAAAAAATACAAAAAATACAAATAGGTGGGTAAGGATTGACAATATACAAATTGACAATGTATGGCAGGTATATTAAAAAGAGCATTTATGTATGTACATGTATATTATGTGGAAAAATTGTAACTGTACGCTAAGTATGTGTGTTTGGATAAATAAGTGTATGTGTATATAAATATAAATATAAGTAGTATAGTGTGTTCCATGTATGTACATGTATATTATGTGCAAAAGATTTACGTGTACGCTAAGTATGTGTGTTGGATAAAAAGTGTAGTGTATATAAATATAAATAGTGTAGTGTGTCCCACAGTTATTATCAGCTGTTCATAAGATGGATTGCCTGAGGGAAGAAACTGTTCCTGTGTCTGGTCGTTCTGGTGCTCAGTGCTCTGTAGCGTCGACCAGATGGCAACAGTTCAAAGAGGGAGTGTGCTGGATGTGAGGGGTCCAGAGTGATTTTAACAGCCCTTTTGCTCACTCTGGATAAGTACAGTTCTTGAATAGATGGGAGGGTTGTACCGATAATTCGCTCAGCAGTCCGGACTACCCTCTGTAGTCTTCTGAGGTCCGATTTAGAAGCTGAGCTGAACCAGACAGTTACTGAAGTGCAGAGGATGGATTCGATGATGGTGGAGTAGAACTGTTTCAGCAGATCCTGTGGCAGGTTAAACTTCCTCAGCTGGCGAAGGAAGTACAACCTCTGCTGGGCCTTTTTCACAATGGAGTCAATGTGAATGTCCCACTTCAGGTCCTGAGAGATAGTGGTGCCCAGGAACCTGAATGACTCCACTGCAGTCACAGTGCTGTTCATGATGGTGAGTGGGGGGAGTGCAGGGGGGTTTCTCCTGAAGTCCACGATCATCTCCACTGTTTTGAGCGTGTTAAGCTCCAGGTTGTTGAGACTGCACCAGACAGCCAGCTCTTTAACCTCCTGTCTGTAAGCAGACTCGTCACCGTCCTGAATGAGGCCGATGAGTGTGGTGTCATCTGCAAACTTCAGGAGCTTGACAGAGGGGTCCTTAGATGTGCAGTCATTAGTGTACAGGGAGAAGAGCAGTGGGGAGAGAACACAGCCCTGGGGAGCTCCGGTGCTGATTGTACGGGTGCTGGATGTGTATTTTCCAAGCCTCACTAGCTGCTGCCTGTCTGTCAGGAAGCTGTTGATCCACTGACAGACGGAGGTGGGCACGGAGAGCTGAGTTAGTTTGGGCAGGAGGAGGTTTGGGATGATCCTGTTGAAGGCAGAGCTGAAGTCCACAAACAGGATCCTCACATAGGTCCCCGGTCTGTCTAGGTGTTGCAGAACATAATGCAGTCCGATGTTTACTGCATCGTCCACAGACCTGTTTGCTCTGTAGGCAAACTGAAGAGGATCCAGCAAGGGTCCAGTGATGTCCTTCAGGTGGGCCAGCACCAGTTTTTCAAATGACTTCATGACTACAGACGTTAGAGCCACAGGCCTGTAGTCATTTAGTCCTGTAATTTTGGATTTCTTTGGGATGGGGATGATGGTGGAGCGTTTAAAGCACGAAGGGACTTCGCACAGCTCCAGCGATCCGTTGAAGATCTTTGTGAAGATGGGGGCCAGCTGGTCAGCACAGGATTTCAGACAGGCTGGTGTAACACAATCTGGGCCTGGTGCTTTTTTCCTTTTCTGCTTCCTGAAGACCTGGCGCACCGCATCCTCGCTGATCTGTATTGCAGGTGTGGGGGAGAGGGGGGATGCAGGAGGTGTGAATGGTGAGAGCGCTTGATTGGAGAGGTGTTCAGGGTGGGTTGCAGGAGTTGTGAGTGGTGTGAACAGTTGTTTGGAGAGGCATTCAGGGTTGGTTGCAGGAGTTGTGAATGGTGAGAGCGGTTGATTGGAGAGGTGATCAGGATGGGTTGCAGGAGCTGTTAATGGTGTGAACGGTTGTGTGGAGAGGCATTCAGGGTTGGTTGCAGGAGCTGTGAATGGTGTGAACGTTTGTTTGGAGAGGCATTCAGGGTTGGTTGCAGGAGTTGTTATTGGTGTGAACGGTTGTGTGGAGAGGTGTTCAGGGCAGGTGATGGGTGTTCTTTCAAACCTGCAGTAAAACTCGTTCAGATCGTCTGCCAGTCGTTGATTTTCCACAGTGCTGGGGGGTGGTGTCTTGTAATTGGTGATCTTCTTTAGGCTTTCGGGTCGCGGTCGGTCGGGTCGCTTGAAATACCTTTGTAATTTATATAGTACTAGACACAATTTTGAAATCCATAGGCCTACACTTTATTGGCTGAATAACTGGCGCGAATAGAGTGACCTCCTGTCCCGCTTTGTTGTACTGTACAGCAATTTTACCCTTTGTCCCGCCTCATTCAAATTGAGCATCTGTCCCACTTTTTCATTCGACCCTGCCTAATAAATACACGGATACGTCCATAGGCGTACTGTTAACTTATGTCCAATAGTTCAGAGGAGAGCAATAAAAGCGTTAGTCGATAGGCTGAGTCGTAAGTGAATCAAACTTTTGACTGGTGCACGAACGCCTCCTCAACATTGTCAACAATCTCAAATTGGAGAGCGTGCGCGTTGTTCGGTCAGGTTAAGCAGCCATGGCCAGTGTGGCCACGAAAAAGAGAAGATGCACTTTTAATAGCGAATGGACCGCAACATAATCTTGGTTAAGACCTGTAGATGGCAAAGCAGAGAGAGCTTTTTGCATTTTATGCAAAAGCAGTTTTTCTGTGGGACATGGTGGAGAATACGACATGAAGCGACATGGTGCATGTGAGTACGACAGAAAAAAGCGCATCATCAAGAAACATGCAAATCAGTGCAATCGTTTTACAATAAACCAAATGACAAAGTTTGGGCTGCAGAAGAGACGAGCATTTATCATGCCGCACATCACACACATTCATATCGCTCTACTGCAGTAACAAGTTAGCCCCAGTCATTTTTCCAGATTCTGAAATAGCTAAGGAAAAAGCTGTAGAAACTTTGGGTGATATTTTGGGACAGATAGTGTCTTAATCTTTTAGTCGGTGGGCTTTAAGTGAAGTGAAGTGACATTCAGCCAAGTATGGTGACCTATACTCAGAATTTGTGCTCTGCATTTAACCCATCCGAAATGCACACACACAGAGCAGTGAACACACACACACACACTGTGAACACACACCCGGAGCAGTGGGCAGCCATTTATGCTGCGGCGCCCGGGGAGCAGTTGGGGGTTCGATGCCTTGCTCAAGGGCACCTAAGTCGTGGTATTGAGGGTGGAGAGAGAACTGTACATGCACTCCCCCCACCCACAATTCCTGCCGGCCCGGGACTCGAACTCACAACCTTTCGATTGGGAGTCCGACTCTCTAACCATTAGGCCACGACTTCCCTTCTTAAAAAGAAGGCTTAAAAAGAAATATAGGCAATATATTACAGAACGCTTGAAATGTCTACTTTTAAACGAACATATTCAAACCAAAATAAAGAGGCTACTCTCTGATTATGTAATCCATATGAAATGTGCATTTCTCTCTGGCATTCACGCGAGTCTGCATCGACAACTTCATCTTTGCAGTGACACAGAAAACACCAGTTTATTACTAAACAATTAAATGAGTCCTTGCTAATTTAAACACATTCATAATCATTACTTTAACTGGTTCTTTGTGGCAAGCCTTATGTGTGCGGTCATAACGCTTATTATGCTGTAGGCTATAGTCTATTTAAGTTATTAAATTAATATAAAGTGGCCACGCATTTACTACTTTTAAAAAATGCGGGTCAGGAAGCGGGTCGGGTACAATATTTTATTTTTATTTTTTTGCGGTCCGAGTTGCGTGCGGGTTAGTTGAAAACATCGGTCGGGTGCGGGTTGTTTATACATTGACACGCGCATCACTGATATGGAGTCATAAAGTGCTCAGACTGAGGACTAGGCCACAGTGCTTTCCAAGCGAATGAGATTAAATTTACACATGCAGCCTTCGGATTTAGAAAGCTTACACTTTGCACATCCTTTGTGACTTTTTTCCGGCTTTAAAGATACTGTGTGTGAAATTTAAAGGGGTCATATGATGCTGCTAAAAAGAACATTATTTGGTGTATTTAGTGTAATGAAATGTGTTTATGCGGTTTAAGTTTCAAAAAACATTATTTTCTACATAGTGTACATTATTGTTTCTCCTCTATGTCCCGCCTTTTTAAACATGTCGATTTTTACAAGGCTTATCGGTTTAAAAAGCGAGGTGTGCTCTGATTGGCCAGCTATCCAGTGCGTTGTGATTGGCCGATTACCTCAAGCATATGATAAAAATGTTACGCCCCTTAACATATTGTGATGCCCTGTCCGGCCGGAGCAACGAGACATAAACATAAAACCCATTATAAACGTGATATAAACATAATTTCAAGTCGTTTTTCAATTTGTTGGATTTCCAAACAAAGTAGTTTCGCTTTCTCAACGAAACAGCGTCACACACCACGTCACACACTTGTAACACTCCAAAGAGAAAGGAAAAAATGAAATCGCATCATATGACCACTTTAAAGTAGTTATCTAAAGGAATATTTTACCCAGAAGTGGCAATTCCATTCAAAACTATTGGCCGTCATTAAGGCTTTTTTAAAAGAAAGGACACAATGAATTGATCAAAAATAAGAGAAAAAAATCTATATTGATCCAAATATTTCTAATTTAAATAAATACTGCTATTTTGAACTGTCTATTCATCAAATAATCCTGAAAATGTATCATGGTTTCCAGCAAAATTTTAAGCAGCATAACTTTTTTTGACATTGATAATAATCATTTTATAAATTTGATTGATAATAATTTTTTTTTTTTTTAGCACCAAATCAGCCTATTTATCAAAGATTGTTTTCTGTAGAATCATGTGACACTGAAGACTGGATTAATGAAAATTCAGCATTGTTATCAGAAATAAATTGCATGTTAAAATAGTCATTTTAAATTAATAATATTTCACAATATTACTGTTGTGTTTTTACTGTATTTTTGTTCAAATAAATGCAGTATTGGCCTTTAAATAAACTACCCTTAAGTATAATAAAACTACATATGTCCATATGACGACTTGCGACACACAACAAGCAAAAATGCCTTCTATGAACAATGTGTATATTATATTTATTATACAATATGTGACATTATATTAATAGTATATTTCAAAAAGAAATAGGCTATATAAATTTTAGCCAGTGTTCACATGTGTTTTGAGAGAAAGAGCAGAAAAATGAGACCACTAGAGGACCCAGACCTGAAGTTGTTTAAAAAACAATTACATAACTGCTTTCTGCTTCGTGTTTAGTGGGATGTTACAGACTTCCAGACAGAGAAAGAAGGAGCGGATGGGGTAATAAGGGTGAAATGGACCCCATAGCATTTTCAGACATACACTCAAGGAGAAGGAGAGCTTCTCTTATTAGGGAGAGCACAAGATTTATTCCTTTATTCCTACCGTGGCTTAAAAATAGCCGTAGTCATTTCCATATGTGACCCCAGGTGGGAAAGGGTTGACAGGGCCTTTCCAGGACTACTACTCAATTGGTTAGAATCACAGATGGGGAGCTCCTCTGAGCCCCAGAGTGAAAGAGAGACTCACTCGATATGGAAAGCTGAAGAACAGAGGGTATGCTGTTTCTATGTTCCTCAAGGAGGAAATAACTTTGTCTCCAATGAAAGGTTTTAAACCTTAAATTAAACTCAGCACTGATGATTTTTAAAACAGCAGGGTTAATGCTTGTTTGTCTTTGTGATAGACATGTCCTTTCTTGTTTCCTATTAACTAGGATTTGATAGCTTGTGGTACATTTTCTGCTGCTGCTGCCATTGTTTTGCTCATTCTGATAACTTCAATATTTATTTCTGTGTAAACACTAAGAGAAAATCTAAGATCGATTTCCTCTGGAGTTTTTCAGATTACAGCTTTCTTACCCAGCTCTAAGAATATAAGTAAATCTTGCGTTTGTGCTCACCAAAGGCCAATATAGCTACACTTTGAGAGCTACTGTAATAGATATATAACAACAAATTACAAATCAAAGAACTGTGCACAGACATGTCATGTCCATTCAAACTTTACATTTGGATTTTAAATGCAGCTTCCAAAAAATACAAGGTTGTTGTAGGCTAAAAAAGGTGTTTGTCTACAACACTATGGCAGAAATTACTCATTCATATTTGGTCTGCCCACCTTCTGCTAGTCATTTTACTCAAAACTATGACTTTTCCCTTTCTTTTTCCAAACAATGTAAATGTTGTCAACAAGGTCAGGCACAACTTCGCTTGCTTCTGTCTTACATTTGTATATGGAACTGATTGGTAGGTTTTTTGTGCTTTGGTCATGGCGCACAATGCCCCTGAGGGCCTGACCATGCAGATGGTTGTATCTTGACCATCAAGGAACATCATGACATTTCCAAGGTGAACATTAGATATCTAGAGAATTTTAAACTGTGAAAACAGTCAGATGATTCCTGGAGGCTGTTGGTTCCTTTTCCTCGAACTCAATGGCAAAACAAAAATAGGATCCTAGCACATATACATTTTCATTGGCACCATCAATGCAAATTTTTTAACACGTAAGCCATCATACATGCTTTTAGAAAAAAAGCTCTTTGCAAGGTCACAATCCTTTTGATTTTATCATTGATGTGGTTTCACATATGACCGTTAAAGTTTTCAATCTCCTCGAGCACAGTCAGATGTCAGTTGCTGTTTTTTTTTGTCCTTTTTTCCAGTGCGTATCAGACAGACTTAATGCCTCCCAGCATGGCTGCACTTACAGTAGTTAGTGGACTTAGAATGTTACTGAGTTTAAATAACCTGTAAAGTGTATTTGCCGGACAGCTTGGCATTATGGGCATCTTCCCAGGCTGCTGACAGTGAGTGAATGGGGTCATACAGAGAAACAAGAAATAAAACAATTACATTTTGTCTAATATTTCATTCTGTGGATAAACAAATTAGGTATATTAGTTGACATGAATGGTATGAGGTTTAGCTGTGTGCATTGTGCAAAATGTAAAATCTATCTGTCTGTCTAGTTTTCTGTCTGTCTCTCTTTCTATCATCCGTCTGTCCATTCATCCATCCGTCTATCTATCCATCCATCCATCCATCACTCTTTCTGTCTCTCTCTCTGTCTAACTACAGTTATCTATTCGTCTCTCTGTCTGTTTGCCTGTCTGATATTTTTCTTCAGAATTTCTTTGAATATGAATAAATAGAATTAAAACAAATTTAAAATTAAACTTTGAATTGCAATCCTTTCATCCTGTTTGTGTCCATGTTTTAAATTCAGGAATTAGTTTGTCATTTTAAAAGCATTCTCAATACAATACTGAAAGCCACACAACCCTAGTTCGTACAGAAATTGGTGTGTATATTCTATATTGGTGTGTATTTCCAGGCAGGCATCTTTTAGTATGTATGTTTTTCTCTTTGCTATTATATTCAGTATGTGTGTGCATGTGTAGTCTCTGCACATATTAATAAAACACTAGTGGCAGGCATGCTTGTGATGCATTCTGAGCTCTGGGTAATACATTATGGAACAAAGAAACAAAGGACCAGTATGAACTCAGTGTAGACTGTTTCAACCCTTGTCTCTAGGGCTCTGTAACACTAATTAGAGAAAAGGCCCTCTTGCCCTCTGTCCTCTTTATATTCCCGTCTCCTTGCTCATCCCCCCATCCCTATGGATTTGAGGAGGAGGTTGGCAAGGGCACCTCCTCCTTTCAGATGAGTGTCTGGGGTCTTTAAGTGTTGGTCCCAAAAGAAAAAAAGAGGGGTAAAAGTCATGTCAGGCTTGTGTCCAGATGGAGGAGGAAGAAAAACATGGCTGTGTGAGTGATTGAGAGAGCCTTTCTGGGAATGCTAATGGGCAAAAAGAGGCTAATCCATATTTGCTGCAAAAAAGCATAGGGCTATGCTTACCAGCCTCAAATGGGGATTTAAAAAAAAAATTACAATTGTTTTAGGATTTTATGGAGTCATTGCAACAATGTTGTAAAATTGGATGTAATTTTAAGTACAATTTTTTGTAATGTGATGTTAACATGCAGTATCTTTTTATTCTTTTTTTAAACCTCAAATAGTGCTTGTACCTTTTTACTAAAATCCCAGCATAGGCTCATTGGAAAAACTTACCTCTTGCTACATTTTCACACAGACTCCAAAGACTTACCCACAGTGTGTATACAATACACTGGTCAGTATGAAACAGCTCGACTAGTCTGGTTGAACCAAGCTAAAGTGGTATGGTTGCTTCAGCAAATTAATTTTTATGTCATGTTTGGATTTGTTAATACTATAGGTTAGGTTTAGGGTAGGGTTTATTACAGATGTTATTTAGGATTAGTTTTAGTGCCGCTTAATGGACATTTCACTTTGAAAATGCTGCAAAATGTGCAAGAAGCAATGTCATTTTGCAGAAATGTTGCCACTGGCATGTTTTTCCAATGAGCCTCACTATAAAAATGACATATTGTAATAAAATAGGGCTACACCACCACTTTTTGGCCCTGTCTGCTGTCTTGTGATTAAAATATGGAAGAGTGGAAAGCAGGAAAATTGTCTGCTCTGTGCCCATTTGATATCCTTTTTTATTCCTTCTAGGATAGCTTTGAATCTGGTTAAGCCAACATCTTGATTTTTGTTAAGCCTCCATTAACTGTTCATAGGCTTCAGTGCCTCAGTCAAAGACTCTTTCCCTTGTCTAATGGGCCTTGAGAAAAGAGTAGATATGCATTTATATATGCTAAGTCTTTGAAAGCATCAACGTAAAGTGCTAATAGATACAAACGGGGATCCCTTTGACAGCAGAAAGCAGGCATTCATTGGCAGCAGAGTAGAAGATTGTTTAGCCTGCATGACTAGCATCTGTTAATGTGATTTTCTTAGGTGTGCGATATTGACTGTACTCTCTGATTTGACAAATAGTATTGCAATATTTCGGGTTTGGCTATCACTTAACTAATGCATCATCTTTGCAGTAAGCAATAAGCGTTTTGCTGATCAGGCATCATCTGTGAAATACATATCTTGCCAATGGCGTACTTGACTCCAGACTTGAAAGCATTGTTACTGCAAGCCTCTCAACGGTCTCCATCTGTATTTGTCATGTTTATAACTACCTCCCTTTTTCTTTTTTTTTTATTATGCACCACCATTTTGATGAGAGGCATCCACCCTGTGCTTCATTTCTGTAATGGCCTCGGTTGACTGTATATCAGATGCTGGGTGATTTAATCTGCCACTTTGCTGTTAATGCACAGAAAGTGACTCAAATTTCATGGCTGCTGGAGTCAACCGCTGCTTTATTGTTATTAGCGTCATACTATTGCCACCACCTCTGAATGCAATAAGCATAAAGCAGCTATTCTTCCAGGCGAGCGTCAAAGGGAATGTGAGGGACAAGCTGTTCATGGTTTGTATGAAAAATTGAAACCTGAATAGGGGATTCACATCCCTGGCATGACTGCTGCTCACTGCTGATTAAATTGGGGAAGGTTAATGCAGCCAGCCTGCAAAGTTGCACCCACTACTACATGCTTCGAGAACAGAGCTTGTTTTTCCTCAATTTTTCCAATTTTTTCAGTCAACACAGAATTCACAGTTCACCTGAATTTGATTAGCTGACCCCACGGTTTGTTTATGTTACGTTTCTGAGGTCGATTAGTGTTCCAAGTCAGCTCCCAGTTCCACCACGGTTCATAGAGCAGGGCCGTGTAAACAGCTGGCTTGTATTCGGTAATTCAATTTGAAATCTACTGTCATAAATTTAATTTGATGATGGTAATGTGATATTCCTAACTCAGTTCATTTAATTTTCTTGCTGTTGATTTGCTATTCACTGGAGGGTTTTTTTTCTTCAACTTTACGTTTCCTTTCCATCAACCTTGTAAATCTTGATTTCCTTTTTTCACTTGTTAAAATTAATAGTCGGTCTAATTTCAGCAAAGTGTTTAAATAACCTGAATGGTAAACATAATTTACCTTTTTTGGGCTCTCCTACAGTGCTTTACAGGTTACAGAAACAATTATGTAATAGTTATCAATATTAGGGCTGGGTAAAATGTTTGATTTTTCATATAACTCGGTGTAGTCCGATTCACAAAAAAGCGATGACTCAGCTGAACAGAGTTATTTGTTCACTTTAACTTATCATTCAGAAAACGAACTTTGAATTAGTCTAATGGATTGTTTATTGAATTAACTCACTTAATTTAGTTGTTACTGTATCAACATGAAGTTATCCTTACTTCTGATGATGAAATATTTTAATATATTACAGGATATTATGTGTTCAATATTATTATTTATGTTTTAAAGTATTCCATCACATGATCAAAGGAAGGAATATGAAATAATAAATATATAGTGTATATATATAAAAAAAGATTCTTCGGTCCCACTTTATATTAAAATCAAAATAATAAGTACAATGTACTTATTGTGTTCATTCTGTATTACTAAACACTTTTGCTGCTATTGAGGTGGGAAATTGGGTAAGGTTAGGGACAGATTTGGTGGTATGGGTAAGTTTAAGGGTGGGTCGTGTTGTAAGAAATGGGGCGACAGTGTAATTATAAATGTAATTACAGAAATTGATTACAGATGTAATTACATGAAGGTATTTTTAAATGTATGTCTTGAACAGAGGCGCTGCAGTGCTCTGTCACCACACATTAAAAAGCCACAAAACAGTATTAATTGTTTGAATTTCTTTAAAAAATTACACAATTTGAAAGCTGAGACTTTGTTTCATACCAAAAGTAACCTGCTCTGTCTTGTATGTTGGTGTGTCAATATCCTCGTTGTTCCGCCATGTTTTTTTCACTGTGTGAGAACATACTGTGTGGCGTGAGAGCGCTTTGGCTTGTCAGACAGAGCAACAGTAACTAAGGGGAGCGGGTCTTTGCGAAGGGTCAATTAAGCTCCAGCCAACTTTTAAAATTATTTTTGTATTTTTGTAATATAAGCAGTTAAAAGTTACCTGTATCTTGAATCTTGCATCTAATAATTTAAAAGGATAGCTGAGAGAATTCCTTTCTGATTAGAATTATTTCAAGCAGTTGTGATTTAAAATCCAAATGAAACAGGAAATTTGTACTGAGACCCTGGACTAATTAATAAACTCAAGAAAAAAAAAACATAAAAAAAAAACATCTTTCACTGTCCATCCATATATCTTTTTTTCTTTTTTTAACAGTTGTTTTGCAATAGTAAAAAGAAGTGATCTGGTAGATCATAGATTTTGAGCACCAGTCGATTTAACAGTATTGACACAGTGACCGCTGCTTAGCTGAAAAGACTCAAATTGCCCATCAGAAATCAGTCCTGTGCTAATGCAGCCTCCAGTGTAACTACGCCGTTGTTTTCCTGCTCTTAAACATTCCACTCTTTCTTCTTTTTTTTCCCCGTCCCTTGCTTTTCCTCAAGGGGGCTTATTATACACTTCTGGAGCTCTATGAGGAGGCAGGGAATCTCTCAGTGGGAAGCCTGAAAGCCCAGTTTGTGGCTGGGGTAAGTCTGCAGGAGCATCTGCTGCCCGCGGCTGGGTTGGAGCTCTGACGCGTGGGTCTGGAGAACTGTTTCAGAGCCGCTGTAGTTCAGATGAATGCCAGCAGATTAACATATCTAACATGTTGAAGAAAGGCAGGGCTGTTGGATGAAAGAAAAAAACAGAAATGCTTGTGTCCGCATTCAGATCTACCAGTGTGAAATGCAGCAACATATGGTAGGCGAGGGGACACACATACTGCAGCCAGAAAAATCACACTCAATTTTCCCATCCTTTGTCTTTCCCGTTTCTGCCTCTCAATCTTTTCAACTGATTCTGTCCATCTTTCTGTTTCTTTCTTCCTGTTGCACTCTGCCTCTTCCCCTCATTTGTGTCAAACGTGCATGCAAAGTGGCTTATGCAAATACTCATGTACACAAGCATGTAAAACCATATGGATCTCTCATAGTACGATAAGAGATGGCACACAGCACGAACCCCATGCACACGCGCTTGCCTGCACAAAGAGAAAGATTTATTTCTCCATTCTCCTCCCCTTTTTCCTCTCTCCCTGGCCTGACACAGCCCTTGGATCTATTCCCAGAGCTGACCCCTTAGTGGGGACATTGATGTAGGCTTGCTAATGATGAGAAATGGAACCATAATGCCGGCTGTTAAACCTCGGGGGCGCACAACAAATGTGCTTCCGAGACCCGGCATTTGTCTCTGAATAGATTAGATCCTAGCGGTGGTAACCTTATATTTAATCTCTCTACCTCTCTCTCTACCTCCCTCTCTCCCTTCGCTGGGCCAGTAGCTATTCCTCATGATAAATAATACTTTATCATCCTCTGCCGCAGGCGCAGCCAGACTGCTTTAACTATTGCCGTTCCGGAATAACAATGCGATGCTTTTGTCTTTACATGTGTCATAATTCAATCACACATGTGATGACAATGCCAGATATTTAGCGTTTTGTTCCACATTTACATGCCATGCAAGTCCCATGAGCATTTTATCTGGGCGTCCAATTTGGATTTTCTCTGTATGGAATGATAACATTCCAGCCGATATGAATAATGTGAAGAATTTAGAACACATGTTGTTCAATTTAGTCCGCCTCGTTGTCTTGTTAGTATCCTGCGTTCAGAAAGAAAATGAGAGCAAGTTATATTAAGTCTCTCTGAGGAGTTTTTTTTTTCCATCCAATCAGTGTGAACACCTTTTTTCTGTGACATTGTTCTGAAAGCACTCAGAAAGCGAGATCATATCCTTGTTATTCTCCTCAGAAAAAAAAGAGCGGCAACGACACAGAGATCTGATAAATTGGCGCCACAACTTATTAAATTATCAATGCACATGAAAAATTCATTCTAGAATGCCTTTCACACTTTCTGAGTCAGTGCGCAATTTACTTTTATCTTGTTAAGGCTGGGAAATTTTATTATGGAAAAATAATGCCACTGTTTTTTCCCCCCCTAGACTCTCTCTTTCGCTCCCAGATTCTGTCTCTGATCCATTTTAAATGGTTGCAGTAATGGTGCAGAAAAATAGGCTGAAAATGAGAAATCGCTCATGATTAGTTATAAATATTCATGTGAACGATAACTATGTTAGGCTGCTTTTCTGAGTTCTTCTGTTGTGAAAGTTTGTCTCCACCACAGAAACGTCTTATCTTGATGATTCATGGTTAGTCTCAAAGTTCCTCCTAAGTTCTGAAAGGCCGTGGTTCTAGAATGTTTACGTTTCCAAATTCTGTGCTTGTTGAATGTGCATTTCTTACGAAACATGATTGGTGGAATGTGCAGTATAATCGTGTGCAGTCTTCAGCCAGATCGAAATGACTTCAAAAGGTATAATTTTGCTGCCATGTGGTCAAACACTAACCAATGATTAAAGAAAATTTGTGTAAGCGCTTTGATAAATCACTTTATGTATGTATTTGCAGAACTGAAATTTGGAATGGGTTGTATCATGAAATTTCAGATGCTGATTTGAGTGATTTATATCCACAATTTTAAATCACACTGTGTATTTCTTAATAATAATGTGGTTGTAATATATGTTTAACAGCCTTTCTTAATAACACATTTCCAGCAAGTCTTTCCAAATACACATACAGTATCCAATCCACTAATTTATCTCTACTAAATGACTGTCACAAGCAGAAACCATGTAAAGCAGATGCAAAAGTGTTTGGGAGCGTCCATGTTTCTCTCTTCTGTCACTTTTTTTTACCATTTTGATAAGTAAAAATTAGTGTCAGGAGGTTAAGAATGAGGATGGAATATTTGTACACGAACATGATTCTGTCATTAAGCTAATGTTATTTCAAAATCTTATGCTGTTTTTTTGTTTGTTTGTTTTTAGTGCAACACGGAATGAAAAATTTCATGCTCTTCCCTTTCCATACGTTAACAATAATAGTGTCCAAAAGCTCCAAAAAAAGACAAAAACACCTTAAAAGTAACTAATATGACTATGTAAGTCTTCTGATGCCATATCTGTGGGATTTACGTAATGAAACGCCTCCTAGTGACCTGATAACGTGCAACTGAATTAGAACTTGTGAACCACATCAGTTTGATTCTTAAACATGTTGTTGTTGTTTCTTCTTCTTGTGAACCAGTTGACTGATCTGAGTTCTTGTCATCTGGAGGCCAAGAATATTAATAAATAACAACATACAATTTAGTCTGTTCTTCACGGAAAGCTATTGTATGCCTTTCAAGGACTTGGAATGAAGATTTGTGTTTTTGTGTGCTTTTTTTAAAGCGTAGCAGATGTGCTCATTGTGAATTCATATGGAAAAAAGCAATGTGACATTTCTCCTATTGTGTTCAACAGAAGAAAGTAAGTCATATGATTTGGAATGACATTGGGGTGAGTAAATAATGACCGATTTTTCATTTTTGGTGAACTATGCCTTTAAACCTGCCTCGTTTATGCTGATGTGCCATGTTTGGTGATGCAAATTGCTGTAACTTGCCCAAGGTGTTCCATCATCAGAGTGGCATAATTATCTTCGGCAACAACCAATATTGGATTGTTAAGCCTGAGGATGAGATGCCCAATGAGGCCTGCGCTCGCGCTCGCTCTCACTCTCTGTCTCTCTCTCGGTTGAGCTCTGACAGATGAATCTACAGGGAAAGATAGCTCAAAGGCAACCTGAGGCAACTGGAGCGTCTTTCTCTCTCTCTGCCTTTTTTCTCTCTCTCCCCATCTCTATGCCTAGCTTGGTCTCCCCTCTTCCTTTTCTGTTTTTGACTTTATATCATTCAGAACGTGTGTGCATCTGATGGCGCTTTTGTTGCAAACCAGCTTGCACTGCCAGATTGTTCTTTCTAGCTTTACATGATTTTAAATTTCCAGTTCTGTCCTTCATTCCGTAGATCTTCTCTACCCATGATAATAGCTATCCAAACGAAAAGTTGAAATCGTTCTTCTGTCATCAGATTTGTATAGTAGCAAAAACAGATTCCCTTGGCAAAGTGAAAACCTATTACTGTAGACATATGGCACATTTGCAGTGCTAAACTAAAATTGGGTTTGTCTCAGTGCTAAGGTTAGTGCCATATTCATAAACATGTTCTGTGTGGGGTTCTTCATGGATGGTATTTCAGTGTTAAAGAACAATGATTTTGTTGTACAAGTTTGTAAATAATTTGTTTATCCATGCATTGTCCTCTCTTGCTTGACTCAAAGGCCTCAAGCTGTTGTTGGTTCTTAGATTTTTTTTTTAGGAATTATATTTGCATGATACTGTCTGTAGCCATTTACAAGATTTGATTTGATTTTCTCATAGCAATAAACCATTGAAGATCAAAAATAATATGACAGATGTTCCATTTGGAGGACCTCAGATATACCTCGTTCATGATCTCTCAGTTGTCTTTCTGTTGGTTGTAAGTGTATGCGTGTCTCCATCCCATGTTCTGTTTGTCTCTAAATGCCTGATGGTTTTAATAGGAAGTGTGTAGGAAAGGGGATGACCTATAATCACAATCAGCTGGTAAATAATTACAAGCTGTGCATTCCATGCAAAAACTTCCTAGAAGCACCACAGACATTGAATGCTTTATGGGGCAGGCTACACTGTTTAGCCACTGGTCGAAGCAAAACAAGAACATTGGTTGGTTAGTTTGCAACACTGTTTTAGTGTTTAAAAGATGCCATTCATTTGGTTTTGATTAAAGCCAGCCGCAGCTTAAATCCTTTGGAGATAAAATTGCTTTGATTCAGTCAAGCTGTATTAAATTGTCTGCAGAGTTTTTAGGTCAAGCCCTCAATAAAACAAGATGTTCAATTCTTCTTTCTGAAAACAGTTGATGAAGGTTTCTATTTAGATGCTGTGTCTCTTACGCCATTTATTTGATTTGACTGCCAAGCAAATGTGATCTCACAGAATTGACCCACTTGTGGATTAGATTCAAACTTATCATTTTTTTCAAACACAGATTGCACAATTTCTTGTTTTCTACAGTATATATATATATATATATATATATATATATATATATATATATATATATATATATATATATATATATATATATATATATATATATATATATATATCATGCATTTTTTATAATTGCTGTTGGATGAACGAAGTTAAAAAAATCACATTGGGATATACTGTAAATAAAGATTGAAAAGAAAGAGAGCTTTGAAATTAAACTATGTTGTTTGTATTGTAGTTTTGTAGAATTGATTAGGTCTATAATATAGCCTATTTTGGACCAAACCAGAGTAAAGGTTTAATATCCCTATGAATATGTTTGTGAACAGCTCTAGGTTATGGAAAAGTCTGGGAGAAAATGTGGTAATTTTTACATTTTACACTGAAGTCGTCCATACGACATTTATAAATGTGTGCTAGAGTGAGATTTCATTATTTAAAAATAAATAAAAAATGAAAATCCACCTGGTATGATTTAAACTCCGCCTCTCATACATCGATTGCTTTGGTCTTGTCCTGTGCAAGGTTTTTTTTTTTTTTTTACACACACATACACACACACACACCCAGCGGAGTGGCCGCTTGAAGCGCACTTAAGCTCGCGCTCGCGGAACACTCGCTCCCGTATGTGCCTGGAGAGCCTCGCGCAACGGAGGCGCCGGACGCGCTCAATTCGTGTGGAGACTTTTAAAACCTTCCAGATACGTCGAAAACGAATGGATTCGCTCACTTCATCGATGTAAACGAGATTATCAAGTGCTCAAATCCATGGAATGTTGTTCTGCGGTGTTTTTGTGAAATCGAGCGGCACTTCTGCTGGGAATCTTTTGTTGATGATCTGTCATATGAGCTTACGCGACTTGGGATTCATATCTGTCGCCTTCACCTTTCCTTGACTAAAAACCTGATTCTTTTCACCTGATTGAGGAATGTATGACTCATTGCTGAACAGATATCAGTCTCTCTGATCTGTCGTTGAAAATATCCTCCGCTTCTGACAGCTTTCGCCACCGCAGTCGTTAAAAACGTTCCTCTGAAGATTTATTGTTGGGACAGGTTCGTAATTCTTGTCCGCCTTCAGTCGGTAGAGATCCACGGGAGCTCGGCGAAAGAAATCTGTCTTGGCTTACATAAGGCACATAGCCTACTGGATGTAACGGAATTGCATTCTATTTGGCACCTTTCGAAAAATCGGTTCGAGTGTTTTTCCCCGATGGAAGCGAATCTAATATAGAATTCGGTAAGATGTTTAATGATTGCGTCTTGAATGCTTCTGAAACCAAAAATTATGTTTTGTGGTCAATAATTTGATAAACGCCGTCTTTTAAAATGCTTTTTAAATAAGAAACGAGGGGGAGGGGGATTTCATTTTTCTTTACTTAATTTGTTGATCTGGCTTTGCATATGGGTCAGTAACGTGGTGCTTAGTTTTGTCTATATCTATTAACATTTTCAACAATTAATTCTTTCAAATTTAAAACTAAAATTTTAGACATTTTATTTGATATCATATGTTTTCCATTTCTGAATTAAAATAATTTTTCCCATATTTAGGTTTTGTGTGTGTGTGTGTGTGTGTGTGTGTGTGTGTGTGTGTGTGTGTGTGTGTGTGTGTGAAAATGTCTAAGTGGTGTAACCATTCGAGGATATTTTTATTATTATAAAAAAAAAGTATGAAAAAACTTAGTTTGGCATAATCTTTAATTGTTATTTCTTTAAAAAAAAAATAAACAAAGAAGAATAGGCAGGTATGCAAGTATTAATATTTAAACATTTTGGTTCGCCAAATCCATGTATTATGTGGTATTACCAACCTGCAGGAAGCCATTTTGCTGTCATGTAAAAATAATTGTAAAATAATAGACACCTTAAACCCTGATGATTGTGTTTGAAGGTCATTGTGTTTAATGAAAATATCACATATTTGAACTTTGTGTAAAGAGGCACATTTTTTCAGGTCTAAAAGACTGACTCACATTACTTTTACAAGTAATGAAAATGAATTATTATTTTCAATAAATAAAACAAAATACCTTAATGTTGAAAACATTGCTTAAGTTTAGTTGTGTACACGGAGTACTTCAGCAGTTTTTACTTGGTTACACCACTGATTTTTAAAAGCATTAAGGCAGTATTTCTTTTGAAAATGGTATAAACGTTTGTTTAAATTTATGAATCCACAATACAAAGATGACATTAACTTTTCATCTACTTTTAATATTCTCCTTTTTATGTCACTGGCCCATTGACATTCTTTATTTATTACACATATGGTGTACATTTGTGAAGCTCTGACATTGTATATTGAGTTACATTCTAGATATCCTATGTAATAAGAAATGACTCTACCTAATCATCCATTCAAGGTTACCCATAAATCCTTTGCATATAAGCTGCGCCTCGAGGGTTTGTGCTTCCTAAGCCTGCCATTTTCATGTCAAAAATACCTATATCAATTGTTATAGCTGGCTACATATCTGGATAGGAATTTTGTACACAGAACCAAATATGAAAGAGCTTGAACTTGAGCTTATTTCAAGTTAAGAGAATGCGTGAAACATCACTGACTTGCATACGGTGATGTAAACAGCTTACCTCAGGCTGCGTAGAACATAGATCAGAGATTGTGGTGGTTTGTTGTCTTTCTGTATTAGCACTTTGAATGAGATTTGCATAAAAGATTTGCATTGAGACCATGTTAAGATACTCGTCACCACCTTCACAAATCGTGTTTATGGCTTGCACTGCAACATTTTACATTGCGGGTGCTTCATGTGTTTTGATGTATGATAATTATATGTTACTCATGTTACATAATATTTGATGAATGCGGTTAATGCAGCAAATTGATTGCCGCATTGCTCAGCTTTATGATTTACAGCTTTTTCACTCAGAAGTTAGACGTGATTCACACGAGAGGTCCTCCTCTCTGAACTGTCAGAGATTTTAGAGACTGGGTCAGGTGGCTGTGAGGTCCCAGAATTCACTAGGGTAAGAGCACATATGTTACTTTGGTGGTTGATGAGTGAATATGTTGCCTGAATGATTCATACTCTGAATTCTACTTTCATTACACCATGTAGCAAGACGTTCATAGACTATTTGCGATATGAAATGGCAGTAAGTGAAGCAGAATTATGGTGAGTGGTAAAAGGGTGCCCATTCACCTTCACCTTCCTCTCCCTCTCTGATAAGTCAAATGTATAATTCTTCATTTTTTTCCTGTGGCCAGAGGCTAATCTTTCAACTTGTGCAGATGCAGCTCTGGAATAAGCTTGCAAACGCTCCCTCGTTCGTATCTTCAAACCCTCCACTTATCAGGCGCGGAGAGCTGATATGGCGGAGGCCTGGCTCGGCAGTCCTGATAAGAGGGTGAGGAAAAATCTGCTAGCTATTTGTAATATAAGAGTCGAGGCAGATCACAGCCTAGCCTGAGATGACAGACCTTCCAGCACGAAGCTAACATCTTGAGTCCTCGTAGTCCATGGAGAAATAAATGGAGTTTTGTAAGAGTAAGACATGATAAAGGTAGACAAGTGCGGCGCAGGAAATGGAAGAGTGTGTTTGTGCATAATCTCCATAGTGACTTGATTTATTAGACTGTAAAGTGGATTCATTAATGTTGGTGATAAGGGAGGGTTTTTTTTCTTTCTTGAATGTTAATGTTATCAAGGGTGTTACTGTGTACATTAGCTATCTTATTAGATAAACTATCCTGAATTTTGATAATGTATTATTCCGATAAG
The DNA here is from genome assembly GCF_963082965.1 of Carassius carassius. Taxonomy (NCBI): domain Eukaryota; kingdom Metazoa; phylum Chordata; class Actinopteri; order Cypriniformes; family Cyprinidae; genus Carassius; species Carassius carassius. Next base: position 35,848,051 of record NC_081758.1, on the reverse strand, counting down.
GATATGAAATGCTTGTTGTTTTTTATCTATTTTTTATTATTAAATCACTAAATCACTTAAATCACATTATTTAAATTAAAATATTTCTCTAGAAATAAAGCAATATTTCTGTGATCATTTTGACTAAGCAGACTTTAATAGACCCACTAGAAATTGCTTAATAAGAAAAAAAACATTTAACTTGTTTTGCTAAGATGTTGCTGTTTGTTGTGTCTTTAGATGCCAGGCAAACACGATTTATTTTGCAATATTTTTATATCCAGCTTGTTCTAATAATTGCTTTATAAATTATTTCATTTTAATATATATTTTTATTTTATTATGTGCTTATTTTTCTCTAGTAATAGGTGATTTTTTTCTGTAAGGCTATACTCTTTTTTTATTATTATTTTTTAATAGAATGTGACCTTTCATATGTGTAAAATGTACGGAGTTTCGAGATTGCCAGACAATGGACTGCCATAAAAAATATAGCCCATTTTTCACCTTTTTTTCTCTTTTCCCCCACATCTTATTACTTTACTCTTGGTAAAGCCCTCTAAGCTTTGTAATGTCCCATCCTCTTTTTTTTTTTTTTTCCTGTAATTTTTTTCTGCTAAATGTCAAACACTCACACACACGTGCCCACAAGCACACAACAGCAACATGCCAAGGCCTTTTAAATACCTCCAGGTATTGCTGAAGTCATAGGTCAGTTTCTCACTGCTGGGTGAGCTGGATTTCAAGCTGGTTGCACACAGCGGATGCAGCTGAGCGGGGCCCGGTGCACACAGCACACTGTGTTTCTCTTCCACGGAGATGCTAAAGCTGGATGTCAGGGAGTTATCCTCTCTGCTTGGGTCACACAGACCGGATGTGCTGCTGCTGTTGTTTTGTCAAAGCCTTGCAGATTAACCACAGCCACTACACTTCAAACACGGAGGCAGGCGGATGAATAATTCCGAGACCACGCTCTTTAATCTTGTGTGATCCCGTTCCAATTAGCCATTGTGTACGGGTGCATAGAGCCTTGCTTTTTTTGTGCAATAAAAGAATGGCACACCAAAGGTGTCTGTCTCTTTTGTGCAGGGTGTCTCATTCTCTACCTTCAGTGTTTCATCTGGAGTGTTTGTTGAGTGTAGGTGGTTCCATGTGGAGGTGGGTCTTTTTGCAGGCCTGATAGAGTTTCTAGATTCTTGAGTGAGTACTGAGATGTAGACTGATTGTAGAACAAATGAAATTTTTATTTGTCCCAAATGTTGCCTTTTCCTGCATTCCTCAGCACTGTGCTTTCCGGTCAGGCACTTGTGTGTCTTTTGTCACCTTTATAGCTCATAATTAAATGTGCCTTGTGTGATGTGGGAAATTATGGAAGCTCACGACCCAGACATGCTATTTACCAGCTGTTCTTTCTCTCTAATAATAGAGGAAAGAGACTGAAGTGTAACAGTGCACGCAATCTGAGTCTAAAGTCACAGTTACTCTTTGAGAAATTAATTGGAGGAGCTACTTAAAACTATGAAAACTTAAAGATTTGTATTGGTTTTAATGGTTCCATGAACAACCTTTAGCATCCATGGGACCTTTCCATTGGACAAAAATGTCCACAAAAGGTTATTTTTAAGAACTGTTTCTTTTGAGGATTCAGCCATTGCATCGCTTTATTTTTGAGTGTAGGTGCTGTTTTTTATTTATATCAGACCTGCTTTAGGACTTTAATAGTGTAGTTAAGTACACCTAGCAATAATATAACTTGTGAATTTTGAAAAAATGGACTTGAAAATGCCACCTAGGAACTGCCTACTACTAACAAAACCATTTAAGCATTTTTGCCATTGTGTCATTAATTAAGGTTTTGGTGTTTGTTGTGACTTTTAGATCCCAAGCAATCAACTGAACTGCATTTTGCAATTTTTATATCTAAGGCTTTTTTATATCTTCTGGTTTAAATGTGGCTCATAAAGTAGACTGAAACAAAGTCCTTTATGTGAAAGTGTTCCAGGATTTTTTCTGAAAAATGGCACTCTTAGCTGGAGGTCCCTGTGGTTTTTACAGATGCTAAGTCAGATTGTTTCAGATTAACCGTCTTCCCTTCTTTTCAGGGCATCTCTGCGTTCTACCATTCACTGCTCCCATATTTCCTTTTAAACCCTTTCACTGGCACTGGATTAAATCCTTGTTTAATCTGGTCCCTTAGCTGCTTTCTCTGCTTACTAAGCAGATTTGCACAGGGAGGTTTCATTAGATGTTTGTTTTTTTTTGTGGTATGTGTAGAATATATGGCGGGTGCAAGGTTAGTAAGAAATGGGAGATGAATGAAGATGAAGACAGAAGAGAGGGAAAGAAGAGAAGGTTGAAGATTCTGAAAGGGCAAAGAGAAAGTGAAAAGCAGAAGGGGAAGGCGAACGAAAGATGGCCAACATTAAAACCATAAGGCCTCTTTGTTAGTGTGGGGCTGACAAGCTGCCGTTCACATTAGGGTAATTAACACCGCCACAGATTGCACAACAGCTGTGCAGTTTAGCACTGTGGCAACATCAGAGAGCTGAGAGAGAGCCTGTGCAAACAGTGGCCTGTGCAGGGATAGTTAGACTATTACTATTTAGATAGGTGTTCAAACCACACTCTATAATATGTGATGTCCACCAAGCTCTGTGTGCGGTAAAGCTTGGCTCGGAAAGCTGCAAGCTATTTGCGTAATAGGTGTTGCTGCCTATAAATTTTACTTCAGGAAGTTTGGTAGCCAACTACATTGTAGATAATACACTCTTAAAAATAAAGGTTCTTTAACCAGGAAATATCAAGGAATTTTATGCATGGAAATGAATAGAGTTGTAGAAAGTCATTTATACAGACTTTTTTTCTCCATTCATGCTTGATCTGTTTTTGAATATTAAATTTACAGATAAATGGCGCCATCTGGTAAGTCTTTAAAAATAACACCCGACAATGCCATTGTTTTCAGATAATGTTATATTTTAATTATTGTAATATTTTAGTTGCTGTACTAGTTTTCCAGTACTTAAAATAGAAACAAAAACAATCAGTATTGATAGTCATAAAAACAGTTTTGATGAATTTCAAGCAAATCAAGAGTTTTTGTGTGTGTGTGTGTTTTCCTACCCCACTGAGAATTTTTTTCTCCCACATTTTACCTTTTTATTGTGTTTTAAAGTGTCTGTATGAATCTTTAGAATTTTTTCATTCTAAGTTATATTGGATTGTGCCGATCAGTATTTTGGTTTCTTGTATTTGGGAGAACTAGTGAAGAAATAGATATTTTTAGCTTCAGAATATTAGAAATTTTATTTTCAAAAAATTGATACCATGTGCTGTTTAGAGTAAGTCAACATAGGTTTGCCCTTGAAGAACATATGTATTCTGTTAGCTCTATATATAATTTCATTGTATTGTGCCTTAAGGGGTTGAGGAGGTAGATTCTGGAAATCCCCAACTCAGAGCCTCGTGCGATCTGAAGAGTTTAACTGTGTTCGCCTGAAGAGTAGACTGTTGGCATGGCTTTGGACTTACTTCATATAATTTCAGTGCCTTGTCATCTAGCTTGTCTTGGCAAATTTCTGGTCTTGCTCCCACAAAAACAAATTATATGTGAAAACTCCATTGGCCTGTTCATGTTTCTGTTTCTTTTTGATTATATTTAATGTTTACTGTTTTCATTTTCAAGCTCCCTGTGTTTATCCATTCTGTTTTTCTTGGGTACCGATGCCCAACATCTGGATATGGGACGTGTGTGCATGTCAGGCAAATGTTCCTCTACACATGCGCAACAATTATTGGTGAATAAAACAGTACTGTAAATGTTGCATGAGAGCTTGTTAGGATGTTTCACTGTAAACCAATCAAAGCCAATGCTTCTCTAATGTGTGGAATGTTGTCAGAACGGTCAGATTTTGCTTCACACTTCCAAGCGTGTTCTTTCACCATTATATCCGGAACTCTGTGCAGAATTCCAAAGCCAGATGGAAGAAGTTTTCAGTTTCATACTAGAGCAGAAACAAAAGCTTTATTGAATTAAATGACCTGTACTAGAGTGCTTTTTGATTGTTCCATTAGATAAGCAAAACACTGAGAAGATGAATTCTAGATAGATTACCAATGAAAAACTCAATTTTCAGTCACATGCATGTTTGTCATTCTGCTCGGTCTCATACTTCCTCTGCTGCTCCCCGCAGGGTTATCTTGTTAAATTTCAGCGAGGGAGTGCTGACATTAAGAGACGAGATAGACATTTCTGTCCACCCCCTCTCCGTACACCGGGAGCAGAGTGCAGCAGTAATAATCCAACAAGTGACAGCTAGCTATAATGGGAAGGAAAGCCGACGAAGACGGAAAGGTGTCGGAAGCAAAAGGACAGCTCTGAGTTTTCTGCTTCATTGTATTGAGGGTTTGAAGGGCTCTGGCAGGTGCCGCACACCTACGTAAACTGAATACACTTGGGCCCCGTTCAGTCCAACTCCACAGGGTGAACTTCTGTTATGCTCTGATTACCCGCAGGGAGCTTTCGGTCATAACTCACAAGGTCATAACTCACAAGAGAGGTGATTCCTAGTTATCTGCGAGTGTTTCTGTCAGTTGCCCTCTTCCTGGTATTTGTTTGATCTAGTGAGATTTCCTCAGCACAGCGCTGGTTGGGTGATATACGGCCTCCAGATGGGCGGGTTCAAGGCCTGGGTCTGGGTGGGTTTTGATGTGGCTGGCCAGCGTTCAAGGTGCATGTGTCTACTATGAGGAACACGCCACCTGTTAATATAGCATGACTGAGGGAAAGGGCCAGGCCTGAGGTGATGATAGTTTGCCATTGGTCACAGATTTTAGAAACATGGCTTTTGTGCGTCGTCCTTAGGTACTGCATTTAACAGTTACAATTGATTTTTGGTGATCTGCATTGTGTTCCGGGTGCTTGAATTGAATTCAGAATGCATTGAACAATATTCACACAGAAATGGCTAGTAAATTTCACAAATAACTACAAAGTAATGCCAACTAACTGAATTAGAGAGACTGGAAAAGTTTTTGTTCCTTTTTTTTTTTTTACACTGACAGCTTGACAGAGTTTAATATGAAAGCTTTTGTCATCAGATGAAGTTACAAGTTTTTATTTATCAAATTTTTATTAATTTATAGTTATACTTCCTGTCATTCAAACTGTAATTAAATTGTATCTGTGCCAATGTACTTTGCACATTCCTTGTTGCTCTGATGGTGTTTTGATAGTCGTTTGATAGACTGATGTTCTGGAGTCTTATTAATTCTTGTTAAGATCTTTGAACTAATCTGACCAAAAGTTATAACCAGTTTACTAATTTGTAAGATTAGCCTAAGCATTTTTGCAACCAGCCACTGGTCTTTAAATATAGTTGCAACAATATAATATTTTTATTTTCTTTTTTTTGTATGTCTTTGCCTTTTTTCCTTAAGAAGGTAAAGCTTACTTCTCAACTTGTCATGGTTTGAGGCCTTTTTCCAATACATGTCCTGCAGAGAATTTACAGGTATGGTACAGGCCAAGAACTATACAATACAAGGAAAAGGCACAGTTCTTTTTTTACACGTCACATGAATCTCTTTATTGGAGCTTCAAATGAACCAGGTCTTTATATGAGGTGAGGTTTGCACGTTAGGAGGCTTTATTGTAAAGTAGTTTGTTGCTCAGTAGGGAAACATACTGTACACCAAACACCCCCACACCCCCTGACCCGCTCCCTCCCTGCTTTTCACCGCATTTACCACTTAGTTAAATCCCCTTCTTTCTCGCTGTAAAGCTTTTAAGCAGTGTGAGGATAGACTGTGGACTCTGGAGTCAGGGAGAGCCGCTCCTGGCCACTGAATCTCTGCTTGCAGAAGGGTTTTTCTCTCAGTGATGCCTCGTGGTTGGATCCAGGATGATGGGTTAAGGGATTCTGGCATTCCAGGATTATCCGCCTTTTATCTCCTTGCTATTTGCCGCCAATCCCAGAAGGATGTTGAGTCGAATTCCTCTATGTCCACAGACATGATATGCAAACAGGACTATGTCTAAATGACTCACCAATCCGATTTCTCGTAGATTCACAGGGTGTCGAATGAGTCTTAAAGGATAATCCCAGTGACAAATGAAAGGAAAGGGGTTTTCCCTGTCAGAAATGTTAGCATCACCAACGCTAATCTCGCATTAGAGCTCAGGTGGGTTTCAAAGGGCCTTAGAAGTTTGCAACATGAGATTTATACGCTAGTGATAGAAGCACTACAGATAAAGGGAAATTACATTTGTATAGAAGCGCTTATCTGCTTTAAAATGCTATTCCAGTTTTGTCATGATGCAGGATGGTTTGTTTATTGACCACGCATGGTTTGTGCTTATTCCATCACAGGCCTCTGTAATTAGCTGTTTAACCTCGCTTTTTTCCCAATATGAAATCAATTGACCAAATGGTTTTCTTGTGCCAGGATCCAAGAGAAAAGATGCAAAGAAATCACTATTTTGGCGTTGTGCTGTTAATTGTTAGGGTTAAATTTATTTTATATATTTATTTATCTTGTTTATATACTTTTAAAAAGTTTGGGGTCAGTACAGTTCAGTAATTACTTTTATTCAGCAAGGACAAAATAGATTATTTAAAATTGATAGCAAAGACTTTTATAATGTTACAAAATTTCTAATAAATGCTGTTTCTTTAAATGTTCTGTTCATGTAAGTATGTATCTATCTATACTGTAATCTTTAGTAAATCTTAAAATGCATGTCTAGTTCACTTAAAAATGGCAGATTTTTGTTTTTAGTGTTTTGTTTTTCATTTATTTAAAGTACACAAAATACTATAGAATTTTAATCTGGATATGTATCAGCCATATCATGAAATTAATTGTCTCATTGGTACCAGACAGAAATTTAATATTGATGCATTCCTAGCAGAAAGAGCTGGTGCTGTTAGCCTCGCAAGGACTATTAAAGCTTTTAACAAGCAGAGAGAGAGAAATTCATCCTTGCCATCATGTGCCTTCTAGTATATGGGCTGAACACCCTGGGGAATCTGTTTGCCTGTTGTTGTTTTCCTCTCTCCACATGAATAATTGAAAGTGTAGCATGTCAGACAAAGATGCATTTACTTGCTTCATTATATTTTAATCCAAAGTGAACAATTTTGCGCATTGCTTTCTTGGCATCCGAAGCAACTTTTAATTTTCTTCCACCGAGTCTCTTGTAATTCATCCGCACCCACACACAACCTCGTCAACCCGCTCTTTCCGAAACCTTTATTGCATATTTCCAGAAATTCTTACAGTGTACAGGTGCTAATTGGCAGTGTTCGTGCCAACTGAGTTCAGTGTTTGTTCAATGAAGTCCTTACAAAATGTCTCAAAGCTAACAAGGGTGTTTGTTGAAATAAGATCTTTTTCTTTTTCTCTTTTTTCATTTGCAGTTGGAAGCCCTGGTGTGTTGTTCAGCTGGTTTACACAGTGTGTGCATTAGCCTGTGTAGATTACACTTCATTGTACAGCCCTCTAATTACCAGGTATTTACTGAGTACAAAAGGCTGTAACAACAAGAACAAATATGTACCCAGCGCTTTATAAAGTACGTAATTGTTATTCCCAATTTGCTGTCAGTTGACCTTAGCTGACGTTTACGTATAGTGGAGCTAAAAACTTTGACTTTCAGCAATTTTGATGTACTTTTGCTGTAAACACAGTGCTGTCTGACAAAATAATTCAGTTCTTTACATGTCTGGCGTCATTATCCCCTCTCTTTGCCTCTAACATTACATTGAATGTAATAGAAAACCCCTCCAGGGGCCTTTTGTCACAAGGTTGACTCAATCGCTGGTATGTGAAGGGGTGAGGTTTAAACGGTAAGTGTGAAAGCCAGAACCATAATCTCCCTCACAAGGTTAGCGCAGTTGTCGGCTTGATGATAAACGGACAGGGTGTAGCGTTTTGTCAGAATGCGTGTAGCACACTGGGTTTGTGTGGCTAGCGCTCGTCAAAGGAAATTTCTTGGGTGTTTATTTATACACCTTGAGCTGCCATACGATGCGCACCTGTGGCCAGGGGTGAGAAAAGAAGCCCTGCACAATGTGCCTTGGTTGGCGTTAGATAAATGTGACATGCCTGGGGCAGCTGCCACGAGCCTTCCTAAACTTCCCTCCATAAAATGGCAATCCAGCGTGCCTGAACTGTGTCCGCTAGTCAGGTTTCCTAGCAGTGAATGAAGACATCAGAACTCCAAATAAATCCTGTTGGTGGGATCGAATGCTATAGGGCCAAACATGGACACTGAAAGGGTCACCAGGTTCTTCACAAGGCATAGTTGCGGATACAAACAAAGGATATATTTGAATAACTAAGTATTATTATTTTTAGTATTGATGATATTTCAATATTATACATGTATATTTGAACAGACACATGAAGACTGTGACTTGACTACCTTAAAATTTGTTTTAGTTGTACATTAACTTTCTTCTGTAAAATAACAAAAAATATTTTTGTACATTAAATGACAGGTAATGGGTTTTAGAGTCAGTTATGTTTTGTCTGAACTATATTCGTTTGTGCTTCATAGAAGAAAGAAACTCATGCAGGTTTGAAATTTCACGAAGGTGTGTAAATGATGGTCTTTTCATTTGAGATCGATGAGAAGTGGATGAAACCAGGTTTCTATGTCCCTTGTACCCCTCATCCTGCTCTTCGATCTATTTTAAGGACGGGGAGGTGCTAAGGTGAATTTAAAGGCACGAGCAGAGACCTGTCGAGAGGCCAAGGCACAGGGATAGCATTACAGCACACAGTAACATGAGCAGGGGTGTCCGCTTTAAAAGTAAATTCCACTTAATGTGGCGCGTCCCATCCCAACAGGAGCCTGGCTCAACTGTGAGCTTTCTTTATATAGTACATTCCGTGTCTGTTTTTGCAGCGAGGGGTTGTGGGGGATTAGCCGTTGACACGCTGTCAGTTTCTGCTTCCCCTGCCTTCGTCTTTTCATTTCCTTTCCTTCACCTACAACTTTTCTGTAGTGCCCACATGAATCCTGGAAGTCTGCTTTGATGTACTCACAGGATTCTGCAACCACTTTGATTTCAGGCAGTTCCAGTTCAGACAGTGTGAGTGAGCATAGCACCTGAAAGGTCAGAGGTCAAGTGGATCTGTGGTGCAAAGGCCACCGTGTCCATCCTGCTCAGCAAGAGCTCTCAAGTACATGAGTGCAATGGCCGCACTGAGTTTTTAAGGTTCTGAATGCACCCTTCAGGTTAGGATACCTGTTTATTTTGGCCGAATGCGTGTTTGCATTGCAAGGAGATGATTCATGTAAAATTCACATGGTTTCATGGTTGGATGTAAACAGGGCGCCTTGCTTTGCATTTTTTCCTCCCATTAAAGGCATCAGAACAGGCCGTGGTGTATCACGTAGTAAGACCGCCGTGCTACCTGTCTTAACAGGAACTCCACAATCCTCAACATCCTTTTCTTCCTTCTATCTACTGCAGATGAAGACCCAGCAAGGGGCACAAACCCTGTTTTATTTATGAATTATTCAATGTGTCTAGATGGGTTTCCCTTGTTGCGAAGCAGATCTGCAAAGAAAAACCAACTCATTTTTGCTCTCCTTCGTACTTGCCCGAGGTAGTGAATGACTCAGAAGTTGTTCTCATTGAAGAAAACAAGGTGAACAAGGGGCCATGTTGAATAGTGCTTCAAGCTGTCCCTCAAGTATTGCATGCGTTTAATTGGTAGTCAGTACTGTACATAATTTGACATGAATGGAAATGAGACTGTGAGAGACTGTAGTACAGTCCATTCATTAAATGCCGTTCTCTCTTAAGGTACTTGATCCCGCCTAGCTTTTACAACCCAGGACTTTGTAGAATGAGATGTTGTCTGTGTTTTGTCAGCTAAGTGACGGGTTTTCAATCGTTTTTTTATACCAAGGAAGCTATGTATTTTATGTAAAGCTATATATTTATGTAGAATAACCCTTTCATACTATGTGAGAAAAATATCAGTCATGTTATAAAAACTTAGCAATGAACATGGTATAAAGTATAAAAATCCAGTATAAAATGGTATTAAAATTTGGTCATTAAAAACTAAGCGATAAACATGTAGGTAGGTATGTGCTATATGTGAATCAGTTCACTCAGATTGTTTTGTTTCTTGGTTTGTCTCAGCTTCAGTATAGTGTTAGGTATTGGGCAACTTGAGAGTGGTATAGTATTGAATGACATAACCATCTAATGGAAGTGTCCGGTTAACCAGAGAGGAAGCTTGTTTATCTCTTTCTCGCTCTCTTTCTTTGCTACTCTCCTTATCTCAGTCGTGTTGGCAGGAGTAAGAATCCCTAGACTAAGATCTGTATCTGCAGTGTGTCTACTAAAGAACAGGCTCTGATTCCTTAGCTGATAAGCCACGTTTTATCTTCCCCTTTTTTCACATTAAAGACGAGGAGTCCTGTGAGAGCCGGTAGCCTATGACAGTTCCTGTGTGGCTACTGTCTGTCACCCAGGAGCATGGGAACGCTTGTTTCGAGAGAGCAGGCATGGCACGATTAGTTAATTTATACTGGAATTTAATTTTGTCTGCCTTCACTATCCAGCTGGTCAGGTTTTTTTGCTTCTCCTTCTGTACCTTCACCACCTTAGCAGGATTGTCCCTTGGTTTGCTCACTGGAGGTTTTAGGGCACGATCCTTGTAAAGCTGTTTTGAAATAATATTGTTAAAAGAGCTACAGTTGAATTAAATGTCTCTCTTATAGTCCACCAAGTTACTAAAAGCATTTTTTGCTTGGGATATATGTAAGAGTCTCTAACTCCAAAACCTAGTGAACTTGTCTACTGCCTACATATGAAACTGAAATGGTGATGTTGGAGTAAATAGTCAGTTTGTACTATTGAATCATTTTTGTAGATAGTTGACAGTGTTGAATTTAATAATATTAATACATGTTTAATAATAATAATATACTAAGTGTTCCTATTATAATCGTTCATCAAAATGCATATAATTTCTATTGTTGTGATATAATTTTGTTTTTGTTTTAGAAGGCAAGAATAATAATAAATATGTTATGCATGTCGTTTTTTGGACATTTAAAACAAATTATAATTATTATATTAATAATAGTTGTTATTAGTAGCAGTAGTATATTTGTAAAAATTCATGCATTATTTATGTATTGATATTATAATCATAATGCATAATATTTCTTGTTGTGATTGTTTAGTTTTGGCCCAAAAGGCAGAAATAAATAATAATATAATAATTGATGTTGTTATTATTGTATATTATTTATTAAAGTAGTCATATCTGTAGTAATATTATAATCAGTTATTATATATTATATATATATTATATATATTATATGTTATTATTATAACTTATCTTAGTTTTATATAATTACCAATTCGTTTTTGTCTCAAAAGGCAATTTTTTCCCATTTTATGAATTTATTTTTAACATTAAAATATTGTTATGATCATGAAGCAATATTGGTCGGTCTCTACTTTGCATTCTGCATTGTGTTGTGTTCTGGCACTGCATCAATTTTTGGAACATATCGGTATTCCCTTTTTAGGCAGCTCACTAGGTTTTGGAACAGAGCTTACTATATGTGTAAGAAGCCTCTTCTACACTGTTTTTCTTTGTTTCTCATAATGGGTTTATTCCTGGCCATGTGTCAGGCCCTGGAGGCAACCACAACTGAGCTGATTTGTGACCCTGTCTTGCTGTTTGGCCTTAGTGTTACTATGCGACACATCTTTACCCTCCCTGCCTCTCTCTCTCTCTCTCTCTCTCTCTCTCTCTCTCTCTCTCTCTCTCTCTCTCTCTCTTTCTCTCTCTCTCTCTCTCCCCCCTGTGATCTCAGTCTGCCCTACGCTCACCGGATAGCATTCTAATTTGTATTTCACACTAACCGGCTGTTATGTTAACAGCCTGTGAATGCTCAAAAGCAGGGTGAAAAAAAAAGGTAGAAAAATGTGTGAGTGAAAGTGAGATTAAATTATAGCGAGAAAGATGGAAGAAAAGAAGACATTGGATAAGGAAGATTACTACAGAAAGATAAATGAAGAGAGATCAGAGCAAGTAGGATGGTAAAAATGTAAATGAAGTAACTGCGAGGAAAGGGGTGAATTAGAGGATCAGAGAAGACGGGATCGCAGGAACTGCAGGCGATTTAGATGTGCAAACCACAGGAGCAGTCCTGCGATTGCGCTTCAGGTTCTCGTCATGTTGTTGCCAAGCGGGAGTTCGACGGAGGAATCGTTCCCCACCAATCATGGCTGACGTAGAATGTAGCACTCGCGGCGAGCAGCACAGACTTGTGGGTAGGCCTGCATTTTGCACGGTCACCCAGTGGAATACATTATCATCTAAATGATGCTTTAGGTGCAGATGCATGTCTAATGCACTGGTGTGGGTGTGTGTGTGTGTCACTCTCCTGTGGAGTGGAGAGGGCAGAGAGCTGTAATCACTCTCACACACACCTGTTCTGATTGGAGGCGGTCTGCACCGCGGCTGATAGGATGAGAGCGCAGGGGGAGAGATGTAGCAGCGCTCATGATAAACGAGTATGTAGGAGGTCATTAAGCAGAACAGCGAGAGGAGGAGAGAGAGAGGGAGGGAGATGGGAGAGAGGAGGACAAACACAGTGAAGATAATTAATTTGGAGTTTCATTAGCAAGAACTTGTACGCCTGGATGACTGCATGTGTGCAAGGGCAGGCAAATGCACAATCCTGAGGAACTATGTCGTACGTGTAACACCTGACGTCCTCTTTGGAATGAAAATGGAGAAATTAGATTTTGAAAACCTCAGTTTTTTCTCCTAAAACGCACATATTAAAAGGAGAACATTTGCTGTTACTTGCTTTTAGATGTTTCTTGGGTCAGGCATAGATTTCCCACAGATGCCTCTCCTTGAGGAAGAGATCAAAATAGTATCAATAATATATGGATATGATTATTTTTTGAGGTATTCATATTATTATAATATTTAGGACTTAAAATATTTAATGTGTAATTAATTTAATATATTAATATTTCAAAACAAAGATGATAATTAAATGGAATATAACTTAAATAAAGTCTCATTCCTATGGAAGACAAGCTTCCGAGCAATAAATGTGCATAAACACACTCCACATACATTATAAAAGTTCACATAATATGTTGTATAACACACACCCACAGTATATTATCCACAATCGGGTACAAGATCGACACACACGTTTAAAACTCAACGCAAACAAACAAGCAAAATGTAGAGGTTGATGTGGCACTCACAGGTTTTAAGAGGGTGATGACTGATGTTTATCAGCCCTTTGCTGGCCCTCTTCAACATGATGTTACATAAACAGTGAGAAAATGGAAGCCTGTAAGGCTCTGGACAACATCCTGCCATTAAGAGAAAGAAAGAGAATGATGGGCAGGATGATGGGTGAGAATGATTGCTGATGGAGGAGAGGAAGAATGAGGAGGAGTTTGTTGTGACAATGATAAAACACAGACATGAGCCACATACTAAAATCTGATGTAGAGGTCATTCTGTTGTTGTCAGGTTAATCAGAGGACTGTGTGTCAGCCCTCTTCAGGCCAGGCTGACTCCCTTTCTCTCTCTCTCTCTCTCTCTCTCTCTCTCTCTCTCTCCCTCTGATAATTGATGCCATCTGGCCGGCCTGCCGATGGCAGCGTGACATGCAGTGCCACACCTCCCTCTCTGAAGCCTCCAGTGGCTCCGCTGTGCCACCCTCTCCTGGCACTGAGCCCACGGGGTGTGAGGAGGAGGAGCAGGGGAGGAAACAGATCAGTCCACTTGTTATACTACTGGTTCTATCATGTATTTCAGTGGAATTGTTTATACAGTATTGAATTTTGTTTGTGTGTATATATATATATATATTGGGCTGCACGATTAATCATGCGATTCTTCTGCGATTATGAACGCGATATTGCGTAGCTTGTCAGAGAACTACGGCTCTGTGTAGTAAGTGACGCTCCATTTGAAATCAGGTGATTGATATTTACTGCTAATCAAAGAACCGGCTTTAGTAATGAGACACTCATGACAATCACATGTGATTAATCGTGCAGCCCTAATATATATATGTGTGTGTGTGTGTATGTATGTGTGTGTGTATATATATATATATATATATATATATATATATATATATATATATATATAATTTTTATTTTATTTTATTTCTTTTTTTATGTTAAGATGAAACTTTGGTGTACCATGGTCAGGATTGTGATGGCAATTATTTGTACTGTGTAATAATACCAAATTCAGTACCGTTCAGAAATGTGGTTATTATAAACCAATGACAAATTCATCGAAAGTAACAAATATGATTATAATTTTACAAAAGATTTCTATTTCATATAAGTTATCTTCCTATGAACTAAAGAATTCTGCTGTTTCCACAAAAAAAACATGTTTAAAATGTTTAAAATTTTTGCAGTTTTTCTGTTTTTGTAGACGTGGTGAGCATAAGAGGCTTCTTAAAAATAAAAATAAAATAATGAAAATAATCTTACAATCCCACTACTTTTGAATAGCAATGTACATAGGAATACCATTTTAATACCATGGTTTTACCAGGGTTTATATATATATATATATATATATATATATATATATATATATATATATATATATTAGTGTTGTCACGGTACCACGGTTCTCGGTACCAATTTCGGTACCAAAGCAAAACACAAAAATATGCCAATTAAAAAAAAATACACACTTTTTATCACAAAAAATAACACCAATGACATTCTTTATACTAATTTACAATTGTGTTTAAAGTTTTTTACAAGTAATAGAATTATGAAAAATAGTAAACAAGTTTCACCCAAATTTAATTTGTCTTTTAATTAATGAAATTTAATTTTAATTAATTTTAATTTTAAATTTTATTTTTTGGTAAATAAAGGGGATTTGCTATTAAAATTAAAGCATGGAAGAAATATTGTGTGATTTAATTCTTTTAAAAAAAGAAAGTTTTATTAATATTTTCAACAGTAGTAGCAGTATCACATACATTGTACTAAATAATAGTAATATTTCTAGGACAATGCCTTTACTAATTTGCTGAAATCAAAACAGGGACGGAAAAAGATGAGCGCCAGCCAATTAAATTGCCATTTGCGCATTAGCTCCGCCCACTACCGGCGAAACCGGCATTTCTTATGCTTGTTCGAAAAAGTCGAATAATTCTAAATGACAGGAGAAGACAACAAAGAATACAGTTTACATGTAGCGCGTCGATTCAGCGTGGTAAGACTCTCTCTCTCTCTCTCTGTGCATGTGTGAGAAACAGCGCTATCAGCAAAGTGACGGCGACTCGTGCGCTCTTCACACAGAGTTTACAGAGCGTCAAATACAGGTGCGCTGTGTTTCGCCGTGCTTTGCAGTGAATACTTTTAAATTGACACTGGTTTTAGTCAAATGAAACAATAAAATGCTTGTGAAGTGACTCAGAACAGTTCTGGTTATGTTGTTTATGTATCTATGTCCTCATTGAGACGGCAGATACTGAAATAACTGCAAGCGTCACGCGCTTCAGTCTATGTAGTAATCAAATCCTCACGTCTCTGCCATTCATTCATTCACACAGAGACACGCAGAGCATGCAGGATTCAGATTTCAACCAACGTCTGCAGCGTAAAATTTACAGATACTGGTCCATTTGGAGATTTGATTTGATTAATTGATGCTAACTTTGAAAAATTCAGTGACTGTCCATATTAAAATGTACGTTTCATTTTCATGACTGAATTTTGAGATTCCGTCTGCGTTTTCTGCTTCGCGGAAATCATAGCGCTGTATGCATCAAGAACCGGGTTGACCGGGTCCTCGGTACCACCGGTACTTAAAGAAACCTGGTACCGTCACATTTTCATTTTTGTAGTACCGACTTGGTACCGAAGTACCGGGTCTTTTGACAACACTAATATATATATATATATATATATATACATATATATACATATATATACACACATACAGTAAAATATGAATATTGGTGAAGTTTGATGCAGTTTCCCTCACCAAAGCCATGCAGTTTTTCTCACATTTTACATTTTGCACCTGCATTATGATTTTGATCTTTAATCTATAATTATATTACAGGTTTAAATCTTTTTGGCTACATTATTCTCTAAAAAATAAAAAACCTTGCATGTCACACAGCAGAATACTTCACAAAGGTATTTCATGTCAACTGCTTTCATTCTTTTTGCTTTGTCCAACTTATAAATTCAGTCTCCTTGCGGAGCACTAGAAGAAGCAGTATTAAACGTTTAGATGTAGTTCTCTGACTGCTGTGATTGTTTATTTTTATGGCTTAGCAGCGTTTTGGTGCAATGGATCTGACCTCCCCTCCCTGTCTTCCCTTTCCCGTTCTTTCTTCCAGTGGCACTTTACAACTGTAGGCAGCAGGTCTCAACACATGCCCATGACATTTTTATTTTTCTTACTCCCTATCTCTCTGTTTTCCTCTGTGGCTCCTGTGAGAGTCGGGTCGTGCTCCAGAGGAGGCTGCATCAAGGCCTGTAGTTTATGAGTGCAGTGGGAGAAGTGAACTGAGGACTGTTTTGGTATCTCAGAGTCCGAGGCCTGGCCTCTCTGCCTCCAGATCCAGTATCACACGTCCTCTAGGGTCAGGCCTCCTGCGGCCCCGCCAACATGGATTGGCTCCCAGCAATGTGGCTTCAATTTCCTCCGTTTTGAAATGGTTATAGCCCCTCTGCTTCCTTCAGCAGACAGGGTCTTTGCTTTGTTTTTCTCTCTCGCTCTTTCTCCTTTCCTGCTCATTTTGATCACTCTACTTTAATCACCTCACAGCCCCCCCTGCGTTGTAAGAGTGCAAAGAATTTGTTGTGGGTGACCTTTTTTTGACCTCTGGCCTGTAGGGACAAAGAATAAAGGCTGCTCTGAAGAACAGCTCACTGGCAAAAAATACAAACAGTGAAATGCAGCCACCATTTTTGTTAACGGTCTGGCAGTTCTTTTCTTGTTTTAAGCTCTCATAAGAGTACCTTTCATAACTGGATCATTGTATTGAAAGTTTCTTTTCAACATTAAAGGCACACGCTGAACGAACATTGACATCAGTCTTTGCCCAAACCCGAGGCTTAAACATATGCTAGAGGGCCCAGTTTCATCTGAACCTCTTTTCTTTCATGTAATCCTACGGGTGTGTGAGCTAAAGTGTTCCAGCGCTCAGACACAGGCAGCTTGTGTAGTAAAAAATCCAGCTTGCTGAAAAATTAGTCCCCTGACATAGTGAATTATGGGGCTGAAATAGAGCTCCTTATTGATGTACTCCAGGATTCACGTCAGCGGAGGTCTCAGAAATTATGCAATGCCGTGGGTCTGGTCTCAGAGGAGGTTTTGCATATTAGACTGAGTACACATTTTAAAGAACAAGTTATTAAGTGAGCTAGAAACTTGGTGTACACAAGATTCAAATGGACTGTGGTCCATTTTTATCAAAACGTGCTGCAGAATCAGAAGGTTCTGTGCCTAAAAATGAAACGGTGACATTCTCAAATTAATCTTTTAACAGCAATGTTATTTTTCTTCTTCCTTGTATTTTAGTATATACTACTGCATATGATAACAGACGTAATAATATATCATATGCCAAAAGAAGCTCAGAATAAACAGGTTTAAACACATGACTGCCTGCTTTCTCTTGCCAAGTTAAATCCATAGTATATGTTTTGTACTGATAGACTATTTTATTCAAAGAAAAGCTGGAATGTGTGTGCCAGCATTCTTTTCTGCCCTTGTGTATAGTGTGTGAAGAATTTAAGAGTTCTTTTTTTTCGTTAAGAGCCCCATGTCCTGTCTGTCAGTGACTGTGTGTTTTTGTTAGAGCATGGCGTGTTTTCTTTTTCTTGCTGCTTGCCAGAAACTACACGCTCTGGTACATGGAGGGGAAGGAAAAGCACACTCATGTTTAGTCTACATAGCACTTAAGTCACTTTGTAGGGAGATTACCTTTTTCCTATTCTAATCTGCGGGAAGGATTTTTGATTTCACCATCCATCTGTGTTATTTATTAAATCATTAAGTGTATGGATGTGGAAAATTGCACAACTTGGCTCCACTTAAACATTTGCAAAGTGTTTGATTTGTCTATTGGCTTTTTACGTCATTCTCCTCCAGTTTTTCTTCTTTCTCTGTTCTTTGTTTATTGGTAGACATCTGTAGGTTGGTACAAAAGTGTTCCCCAATGTTGTTGTCTTTCCCCCCTAAAAAGGGTAGCTGTTAAAAAAGGAACTTTACTTGAACATGATCTAATTGTTTCATTTCTGTTTTGCAGGCGTCGGATGTAGGATCAGAGAAGTTGTTCTCGCCTACTGCACCTAAAGGTAAGAGCATAAATATATATTGTGGGTGCTATGTAAGTGTTTCACGTGTCATTTTACTTACATTGGATGTTTTAGATGTGATTAAACTGGTTAACATAAACTGGTTTTGAAAATTAAGAAAGCCCAGGTTTATCAGTTCAGTATTCAAGATACTTTAACAATCCATACTGCAGCAAAACTCACACAACTAAACACTTGTTTCTTTATTTTTCATTCAAGGAATCTGTGTTTTTGTTTAGGCAGCAGTTTGGCTGATCGTTTATGTTTTTGGTGTTGGAAGTTAACGTTCTCCCACCAAAGCCTGACAATATTCAGTATGCTCCCAAAGGCCACGAAGAGCTCATTTTCAGAGCCATACTCCATCCACAAGAGTAACATCACTCTGGTCGGACTGGTGCTGTTCTCTTTTTCAAAATTCTTTCATAAATGTTGAAGGGTTTTTGGCCTTGGGAGCCAAAGGGATACCCATATTTTCCAGGTTCCCTTCAAATGCTACGTTTGTTAGGTTGCACATGTGTAGAAGTACATAATTCTAAATATGTTTGCAGCAAGTCGAGGGCTGTCAGACTTATCAGAAGGGGTTGTTAAATTTGGGTGGATGGGTTTACATTTCTAGTCCTCGATGCCAGACAGCAAATCTCAGATGCACTGTAATCCTTCTAAAAGCCTGTAAAAATTCTGTGAGACTGTAAAATGGTGAGATGATGTTTCCTTGTATTTCTGACTCGTTTTCAAGTGGTTGCTGGTAGAGGTTTGCTTTTAATGCGGATCTGAACTACTTTTTACTGTTTCCAGTAGTAGTAAAAGTCGGCCATAGAAGTTTTTTTTTTAAACTTGGTTCACATCCACGTTTTGTAGGGGAACTAAGTTGTGAAACAATTTCTGTTTGTTGCACAGTGCAAAGGAGCTGTGTAGTTTAATGCCACACTTCTTATGCCCGGCATGAATCCTTTGGAGAGCCTTTGACCCCTCTCTCTGAAAACAGAGAAAAGAGGAAGTGAGAAGAGACAATTCTAGCTCAGAGGAAGAGTAAAACTTGTGACTGCTGTTGGGGTCCAAATTAAAGTCCTTTTTTTGCAAGTCTGGTCTGTGGATGACTTCCAGACATAACCGTAGGAAAGGTCTTGTGCAACAGCTGACGTGTTTAAAAGTAGATCAAAGCATATGGTTTGAGCTCTTCTGATGGCAACAGAGGAGCTTGTTGTGGCTGATATTATAGACTCCCTAATCTGTGTTACGGCTGATGGCGAGAAAAACTGCTTCTTTCTTAAAATCCTGCTAATGTGTGTCATGCAAACACACTCCCTAGGGATCATGGAGATGATGCGTGGAAAGCAGAAAGTAGAAGGAAGTGCCAGATTAGGATTAGAAAAGTGTAAAACCAAGAGTAGAAATATGTGGATTAAGTGATTTAGGACTGCAGGGAATAAACATTATCAGACTAGCAATTTGACATACATTCTGTAGAGATTACGGATCTTGTACGGATGTATGATATTGACCTTATGAAATATATGATGTTTGATGATAGTTTTCATTTCTGATGTAATCTTTGATATCCAGTTCCAGTTTAGATTTTGTAACGCTGATGTTCATTAAGTTTCATGAAAGTTCTTCATAACTTTTGATATCTGTTCAGTTCCATAACAGTTCCAGTTTGGATGTCTTAAAATGTAAGTTTTCCTTGCCATTGACAGAATTTTCCATCATAAATGAGACAATTCTTTCCTGTTCAGATATTCATACAACAAAATATTCTGGAGCCATGGAAATTTTGTGAAAATGTTAATGTGGAAGAAGTTGCATGACTCTTCAAGTTCAGACTTCATAGCCATTGGTATCTATCATGTTTCATGATATTTTATGTTCAGTCATCATAACTTTGTATCCAGTAGTTTCATTGTAGTTTCAGTTTGGTCTATTTTAGGTCCCACCTTGAAACCTTTGGCTCTGTGTTCCAGAACTGCTGAAGACTAAGAAGTGTAGGGCATCTGGTTAAGTGTATTTTAGAATTTGGGGGTATAGGAACATATGTGTCCCATTACAGTGCGTCCGCCGAGACCAATCTAAAGCTCACTCAGCTCTGATCCCCAAATTGGTCTGCCCTGGAGAACTTCTGGCAGACTGATCACTCGCTTGGCTCACATCTTGCGTTTGAGAATTGCATTACAGGGAAATACCTCGGCATGCATGTGTTGCTGCTTACACAAATATGCATGTGTCTTTGTTTCTGTAAACCGCTTTTGTGCACGCCGGTGCTTGATTTGATTGATTTTGTGGCCTCAGTCAAGTACTGTGGTGACATACAAGTTTCGTATCATCTTAACAGCTGTTTAGTTTTACTCTGTGTGCTTGTATAATTACCGCGGTCGCTGTGCTTTTTGTAACATCGTAAGAGGCTTGCTCTACATCTAGCAAAGCCAGGTTTTTCTTGCCCTGAATGAAGGCATAGCAAATTCATGCCTGCAACACATCGTTCTATACAGCTATCATTGTGTCTTTCGTTCTAGCTAGTTAGCTATCATTCTAGCCGTCATTGTAGTTATCATTCCAGCTTTTATAATTATCATTCCAGCTGTTGTTGTATTTATCGTTCCAGCTATTGTTTGTTCTATCATTACTGTAATGAGTGACATATTGTTTGTTTGTTGTATCTGTCCATCATTCAAACTTATGTTTGCTATGTCTTTCTGCTTATGTACCTTGCTATTGTTCATGATATCATTATGGAAACAGTTGACACAGTATTTGTTTTTCTGTCTATGATTTAAATTGTCTGTCAACTGTTTGTCATTTATGAAGCATAGCTCTGTTTTATGTTTGTTGTATACTCCATGTAAGGCCCTACAGTACATCTAATGCAGCTATACAAGACTATTTTTGGTTTTTAGAACAGTGTGAAGCATCTGCCAGCTCCACAATAAGGTTAGATACTTTAAGCATAGTTGGGAAGGGTTGTTAGGGGGGGTTGTTCTCTTTCTCTTCATTTTGCCCATCAGTGAAGCGGTGACGCAGCCATTTTGTGTGTGAGGTCTGTCAGGCAAACCCGGGGCTTGCTGGGATAGTGAAGGAAGACTGTAGTGGAAAGCCATTTGAGAAGTGGATTTTTGGTTTGCTAATCCTGATTAATTTTGACCCGTTGTGCTCATTTTAAACAGTGTATTACTGTACGCGAGAAGCACCGCCAGCTTCGGGCCAAACTGAGAGCTTAGCGGCTTTGGAAGGCTTAACAGCAGATGGCATTTTAAGCCAGACTTAATAAATTGTTTCCATTAAACTTACCGGCCCACACATAGTGGATTAAGACTGAAGAACAAAGAAAGAAAGAGTGTAAGAAAGCAACAAAAAAGGAGGGGGGTAACAGCCATTGCCACAACCGCAAAAGATCAAATTGATAACGTGCTTCGGTTGTAGGATTTTCGCTGTTAATCCACCATTGTAACCATCTGTCTGTGCACCAGCCCATGAAAACAAATTAACCCAGCTAATTTATTATGAATAATATTTACAGTCCATACTGTTATCGTAATGTATGTAATTCCAGATAAGGAGCCACGTCTGGTCGACACGGTATACTCAGTTTTTCTTGATAGTATTTGGCCGAATCAATTCCGCAGAGGATGGATGCTACTCCTCCTCCCTGCTTCCCCTCCACTGCCGTCCCCAGGGAGCCGCAGGGTTGCTCTCTAAGCACTCATTATATGCTACACGGCTCAGGGTCTCCGTGTCGAATCGCTAATCAAGCACTCTGTCTGCAGACCCACGATTCAATAGCTGTTGAGTGGCCTTTGTTCCTACCCGCTATTTGCTGCATGTCAATAAAAGTCTGCTCCCTGCTCCGCCTCAGCGGAGGAGCCCCCCTTCACACACGCCTTCCCTTCAGCCCTTCAGAATATAAAATGCACTCGCTTTTCTCCTCTCCTGCATGGGTGAAAAATAGAGGGAGGGAAAAATGAGTGGAGGCCAGTAGGGGTCAAGGGATTGGGGGGAGGTGTTGGGGGGGTCAATGTTTGTATGCTGCTCTTCGTCTCCGCTGAGGTTAATGCTGATGTATTGCTAACCTTAGCGCTCCAGTGTTTGTGGCCTCTTGCCCATTAAATAATGAATAGAAGTTGACCTCTTGACCACCTAATCAGCTTTGCAGCTGTTGGATCGTGGAGTCACGGTTGGGGTTGGACCAGCATGAGTGTCTGGACATAAGCGGCCATATATTTCAAGATGAAGATGCAGCTCATATTAAACCCACCAGTCATTGCGAGGGTTTCTGTAGCCTGTATGGGTGGAAATGCATTTGTGTTTGTTTGATAAACTCTGTCCAGCTGTTATTGCATGTAAATGTTCTACAGCTGTTTTGTTTGCTCTTATTGTGGTGCCAGATAGTAATTTAGCCATTGTCATTTGATATTAATAAACACAGAATGCTTGTCCTTTGTTTGTGTGATTGTTCATGCTTGTTTTCCCTCCTACACATCTTTAGCTATTGGTTTACATGCATATTTCCATTTAGTCAAAGGTCTGATCCATATTGCAACCTATTCTGTCCAAGAATGGCTTGTTAGACAGGAAGAGTGTCTGACCAATATGTAAAGAATGTAAATGACTTTACAGGAATATCAGACTCCCACACTCTTATGGTTTTTCTATCTGTATTCTATTTGAAAGTTTTCAACAAGGAAAAATATCTCTGAGTCGGAGTGTTTCATAAATGTCTTTGAGTCCCACTTGGCTCTGAAACAGAACTGCAACTTCATCTCGAATGGACGAACAGCTTTCATATCTCTTATATCTCTTCATATCTATTATTTCCAACTTTTATTATTTATCCCCACCATCTTGGAACATATGACCATTTGTTGTGGTAGCTGGCTTGTCTGTGTTTTCCTTTCATTTCTGGAAAGAATGTGTTATGAATGTTCCTCTTTATTGATAGCGCTAACCCTGTTTGTGTAGTATTGCCTGTCAGGAAGATGAAAATAAATAGCGGGAGCATGGAGGAGATAAAACATGTGTTTAATTATTAATTGAGCCATTACTGACAGAGATTGCCTTTTTGATAAAAGGCAGGAAGCTGCTTCGGGGGTAGAAAAAGCAATTACTAAAACTATCTTCCTCTTCCTCTCCACCCATCGTTTTGCTCTGTGCAAACAGAAAAACAGACCCTGTCGACCAAACTGTTCCATAAATTATTTTAATTTCCTTTCAATATTTATGATGTTTTAAATTATGGTTCTGTTGTCATGTTCTATTTATTTATGAAGAGGCACTAGAGCCATGCTATTCTACCATGCCCGTTACTATTATCTTAACTGGTGGGAGTTGTTTTCCTTAACGCGTTTCAGAAAATAATATTACATCTCAACATGTTCGTTTCCCTTTTCATTTAGTTTCAATTTGGTCGAGCGACCGCATATGGTGTATTGATTTTGTTGACGTCTAGCCATTTGCAGAAATGCTATATCAGTTACTTTGCATTTAAGCTGACTCTGCATGGGGAATTGATATTATTGTAGCTTACATTTGCAGAGATTCTAAACCATAATTGATGAGATATAACCTTTCAAATGCCAATATAACTAACTTGACTGAGAGCTTTGCAGAAAGTGAAGAGTGTCTAGAGGTTTCACTATTATGCAAAAACATTCCCGAGTCGTATTTTACCCCAAAAATCTGAGCAGAATTATTTTTGTAAGTCAAGTAGCCAATACGCACAATAAACTTGTGTATATGTATTTTTTTCATCATAGTTTTATGCTCATCATAGTATTTGTTGTACTTCCTTTAATTTATACTTATTTAGAGCATTAAATCATTTAATTACACTAATGAGAATCCTCATTGAGAATAACTTTTAAGGTAATTAGACTTTTTAGGGAAAATGTGGTTATGAAAATAAACATCATAATGCACAGAAACTTAACATGGACCATAATTGCATAGGTTTTCACAAGATTTATAAGACCTCAGTCATCCGTGATTCATCCACAGTAAGGGAAGTCATTGTTCCATAGTGGGGCAGACTTAAAGTAAGCGTCTTTTTGCCTCTCAGTAAGCTTTCCCTGGGCTACCGGTCTAAGCCTGTTAAAACCATCCTTACCCTGTGCCACGGCCGCCCAGGGACCAGACGGTGAGGGAACAACGCTCTTGGGACGAGCTAGAAGCCCTACAGCTAGGAGAGCAGCTTGTAAAGTTGAGAGCAGACTAAAACTCAGGAGTCTGTCTGCATTTGTGCAGGGTAATTTTAGCACTCGCGGGCCAGCTAATGACCGGTTTCTTTCAAGAGTTGATTGCTAGAGCTCGTTTAACTATCCCCAGTGTGATCATTCCCGCTGGGGCTGGGATAACCATCAGTCTAGCTGCAGGGTAGCTGCATTTTTTTTATCAGGATGGCTAGAATAGGAAGTGAATATCAAATAAGTACGCTTAGCTGTTTATCACCCATTTGAAGGAGATGCCAGGATGAGATTTTTAGCATTTTGTTTCATTGTGTCCTGCGTTTGAAGTCAATGCTATTTGCAGAGGACGTTGTTATCCTCACTCGCAAAGCCAGATGGTTGTTGCTTGTGGCCAAACATGAAGCTTGGATAATGTTCAGTCACTGGCAGAGACGAATTGCTAGACTGGATGGATATTGCAAACACGCTTGTAATGGATTTGACATTTCGGGAACTGGTTCAGAAGGATTTTATAAAGACTGGAATTCTGTGGCCGAGCACAGGAAGGAGGTTAAATGAACAGAATTCCATGACCAGGAACAATATGAAAGCGCTTCCATGCTTGTTGGAGTTCAAAGGACTTTAACGTGGTTGTGGTATGTCTTGCTACAAACTGTTATTCAAGTTTTTGTAGCTTATTTGCACTTCATCAATGCTATACATATTGAGCGTTCAAGATATGTCATGCCAAGTACAAACACATGCTTCTGTGCATTCAAGTTACTCCGCTGTTGCGTTATTCCATCTGCATTCATCACACTGAAGGCTTGCAGCTCAAAGATGTTTGTGAGGTTAAGCTAATTAGCCCTCAAATCAGCACATGGTAGAAAACCGCAGAGGGACACACTTCAGCGAGAGACACTGTGCAGAGATCACAGATTTTATGTTCAGATGGTCATTAATCGTTAATCGATTCGACTGTTAATCGGTCATTAATCGAGCTATGATAAGACGCAAATACCGCTTTGCAAGAGGCTCTCTGTGCTGAAAAGAGAAGGAAATAAAAAAAAATTATAAATCCAAGTATGTGTGGTCTTCTATTAATCAAACAGTCATCTGTTCCCCCTTGCGCCGAGCACAGGATAGGCCTCTTAACAGCCTTCCTCTCCAGTGGCCCCATTCAGACCCAGAGTGGCTGTTATTTTAGCACCACGCTGGAGAGCGGTGGAAGAGTGGGATGCTGAACCCCGCTGATGTGTTGCCTCACTTGGTAGAGACCGGATAAGAGGGTCCCAGGAGTAGATCTCTACTAATAAGAGCCATTTAGAGGTAGACCTAGCTGCCTCTCCTAGGTGTGAGGGGGCATGAAGGGCAACGACAGCAATAGATGTGGAAAAGATGAGCAGGTACAGAACAAGCCCTCCTTTTGTGCAACCATTGGAGTTCGTGAGTTTTGTGATGTTATCTCAAAGGTGAAGTTGACACTCTAAACCACAATATGCAAAAACCTGGCAATTTTTCTGTGCACGCACAGTACTCAAATCCAACAACAGCAAAAGAAGAGTTCGACCAATCAGAGTGCTGAGTGCTGAGGATTGACAAATACGGAAAGCCCCTTCCACCCCCGCCATCTGTTTTCTTAAGCGAGCACAGTACAGTAATCATTATTTCATTATTTTCAGTTTTGCCTTGATAATCAATGGCTTGTAAATATGTATAATTATTATAAAAATGCCTAAGATGGTTTGAAGAACAGAGATAAACTATACATTGTCACAGTCAAGTGTTTGTCTTAATATTTAATATTAATATTTCAGAATCTTTTAATTTAGCTATGGGGATAGCTGGATGGCTTTGTACATATTAGTGATTTCTGGGAGCATCATTGTTTTCTATTACTTCTGTGATGCATATAAGGGCGCCATCCGGCTTCCAGTATGATTGAAACAGACAAAACATGTTTATAGCACTAAATAATGGCCAGTCAATAATAATACTTCACTCAAAAGAAATTTGATAGTACTGGATTTTTAAATAAAGTAAAACAAATGATAAACGAAATACAAATTTATGAGCTATAACTTAATTTTGTACTTTTAATATTTAAATAAATTCAGTTTTGAATTGCAATTGCCTTTTTTTTTTTTTTTTTAACATAATGCTGTTCCTACGAGTATGTTCTTTGTTGGATTGTACACCCTAAACTTACATTTTTCCGCATGAATTCAAGATATCCGAGATAAATGCATTCAGGTCAGGTGTGAACCCCTGTAGGTTTGAAGAGGATGTTGGATTATGGTTTTTGATGTCTTCTCTTTGATGCATGATTGCAAGTAAATTGAAAGCATGACACAGAGCGCAGTTTTGGTGAACATCTACATGGGCAGCTGAGGTTCTTTATTATCTACCCGAGGCTATGGATTTTTCTTGACTAACAGCCTGAATTTGAACCAGGAGCAGTGAGAATATTAGTATGGCCCAAAGGTTCTTCAGCAAGAATGAACCACCTGGGTCTCCCTTTCAAACCAGCTTTAAAATGCTCCTCTTCTGGAAGGCTTTTAGCTGGCCTATTTGCACTTAAACACTTCTGTAGGAAACGTAGATGGACCTCTATTTAAAAGGTTGCATTTAGTATAGTCATGGACAGCAATCTTTAAAAAAAGCTCCACATTATGCATCCTGGCTAAACATTAATGGGGTCGTATGACATGGCTAAAAAGAACATTTATTTTGTGTATTTGTTCTAATGCAATGTGTTTATACAAAACAAAACCAATAAAACCCATTACAAACGAAGCATTTGTTGCATCCAGTGGGGACATAATTACTTATTATAATGACTTATACTGTCTTTTTACACGTTGCCTTGCATATCGCGCCATGTAAACATAAAACTATGTTGTGATCAGAGAAACGACAAACAACAAGACATGCGATACTCTGCTCTAAACTAAGCATTTGTATCATCAGTGGTAAATTATTTTCATATGAAAACAAACTTACAGGCTTTTTAGAAACGACAGACTGTCCTTGCAAAATTGGAGCTGCCCCTCTTTATAGAAACAGCCTTTGTGTGTAGACGGCATTATAAGCTTCTTTCCCAGGTTTCAAGAAACAGTCTTCTGGAAAATGCGCTGCATACATTTGAATATTTGGTTTGAATTGTTCTGGAACAGTGTTGTAAATACAACTTAACTACTGATTTCTAGTTATGTCCTCTTCTGAAAAGCCAAACAAAGTAGTTTTTCTTTCATACCTAAACACACATTGTCTTTACAACATGACGGCGGTGGCAGCAACACTACTACAGTGAGAATCAAAGTTATGCCACTTTTCTTTTTCATGAACATTTGGCAATGTTATACAAATTTTCACACACACTGACGTAGACGTGGGGGCGTTTGAACTAAGCATTATAAGAAGGCATGGTGGAGCGTTCACTTTTATAAAGAATATCTCTTTGTGTTTGAGATTTTAGTCTTTGCAACTTTAGGGATCTTATTGTAACACGCCAAAAAGAAAGGAAAACTTTAAATTACATCATATGAACCCTTTAAAAAACACTTGTACTCCATTTGTAGTTCTCAACTGTTTAATACAGTATGTGTTAATATGTGCCCCATGAAACAAAGAAGCTGGATTGTAGATGCATGCATTTGTTTTCATATGTAAACCTTAAAAGTGTTCTGTTTTGTTTGGTTATTATAAAGGAATTGCACTCATGGTCCAAAATTGAATAAAAAATTGCTTTGGAAGGAAAATAAAACCCATGTATTATATATTAAATAAAATAGATATGACTTCTGTTGTAGAAAGAATATGTTTTAATATTTAAAATGTTTGTATCTATTCTAAAAATATATGTACATGTTGTGTATGTATATTATATATTTTTTTTTACGATTATACATTTCATTTGAAATATATTAATTAATAAAATGCTTTTTAATTCTTTAAATAAAATATAAATATATAAAATAATTAGGGCTTCCTTAATGCCGCTCCATTTGAAAGCAGGTGATGGACATTTACTGCTAATCAGAGAACCGGCTTTACTGACGAGACACGCATTACAGTCGCATGCGATTAATTGTGCTGCCCTAAAAATAATTAATATATTCCATTACAAGTCTGACTGAAGACTACACTCTTTTCACTATTCTATGACCATGATAAGGCAGTATGTTGTCTCTCTCTCTGTGTGCGTGTGCGTGTTCGTGTGCATGTGTGTGTGTGTGTGTGTGTGTGCGCAATAGAGCTTTAACAGGAAATTAGAGGAGACATGCATGTTTGAGCGGGTCCCCCTGAGTGGTGCTGGAGGTCAGGACAAGAGGGCCTGTCTCCATTAGTTTTACTGGCACACCTTCAAAACCTTCCTTGCCCCTTCAGACTGCCTTTATTACTTCCCTCCCCACTGTACTGCTTAAAGTCTATACAGATGGGTTAAAGCCTAAAGGCTCATACATCATAAACCCTGGTCAGCGTAGATACTATATTAAATTTTGATGCAAATGAACATGGCTGAATTGCAATACATTCAGTATAGCATTCTGATGTTTGTAAAACTTTTTCTGAATCTGTATGGTGTCACATAAACATCCACTAAAAATCTATTACTGCTGTGACAGGTTTTTCAGAAATAGAACTTGCTAGTTTTTTGCCAATGTATTAAAAGAACTGGCTTAAACGAGTAGTTTATTTGTGAATGAGACTATACTATTCATGCTACATGTGTAACCCATTGTACTCTTACAAATGTCTGCAAAATGTTTAACCCTAATCGCTATAGAAATCGCAATTCATTCGATTCTTAGTGTTTTAAATCGATTACTGTCCAAGATCAGCAATTCACGAGTCAAAAAATCATGTTTCAAGATCGATGCATATGCATCGTCAGGGTTTGTAATAGATGCATCAAGAAAACGAGTGAATCGTTACACCCCTACTAGTTTATTGTCATTCATTTTACCTCAGTTTTTCTGTCTGCATTAAAAAAAACTAAACTGGCAGTCATTGTATACCTCTCCCCCATTGTTTAGCTCTGTTCTTGCAAGATTGAAGTCGCCTAAAAGTAGTGTGTTTACTAACCTGATATTTCCCTGCAACCTTATCCCATGTGTCTATCCCAATATCAAACCCACCTGAGGAGTCCTATCTGAGTTGAACAAAAGGGTCTCAGAGCTGTAATTTAGCCCCTCTCTACATGAAAGGACATGCTTGGCTATTGTAAACACTTGGATGTCACCTCTTAAAAGAGTGTCATACCGAAGTGATGCATTTCTGAAAGGGACCCAAGACCTCCTTCTTCCAAAATAACAATGTTTCAGAGTTTTCAAAATTTATTTATTTTTGGTCTGTTAAATACGGGAGCTTATTTCGGCAGATACTAGCCCCAAGCCTACCTGAAATATAAGCCTTGAATGATATAGATTGAATGATAAGTCTGTGAAGTGACAAGGAATGTTTTGTTTGGGGTCATTTGGATCTTAATTTCATCCAATGTGGTTTTCAGGCGTTACAATTTTTTAAGGTGTTCATAGAAACAACACAATTTTTTGGGACATAATGCTCTTCAAGCATCTTTGAAGGATTTCAGTGGAAAAGAGCAATGCTTTTATGCAGAAAAATCCCAGGAATTTAGGTAAACAGTCCATACAATGAAGTCTTTAAAACAATATTCTTTTATTTAGTGAGAAGTCTGATCAAATGGTTGGTTTTACTGTTACTTGACCAGTGTTTGTCATGTTCTTTCTTTGATAAGGATTTTTTCTTCCATAACACACTTTGAAAGATACAATCAGCGCTGCTTAAAGCCGATTATCCAGTTTAATTTGGCGTGAAGATGTCACGATATGTGCCTTGGGATGGCTGAATTATTTCATAAAGTCACAAGGTGAGTCATTAGGGAAGGAAAAAATCATAAGACATTTGAAAAACATGCATGCGGTCATCCACATGTGTGCCTTCTTGTGAGGCGTGCGTGCAAGCATGTATGCTTACCAAGCAAAGCGTTTCTGTCCAATGCTCTTTTTTCTTTTTTTACTGGAAGCAGTTAAGTGAAAAAGCACTTGAGGGAACATTATCCGAATTAAAATATTGACAGTATGCCTTTACACCTCCTTGCCACTATGGCCACAATGTCAAAACAAGAAGTCGGGTGTGACAGGTAGAAGAAGGCCTTTCAAACTGGGATTGTTCCTGCAAGCTCACCGTGGTAGGAAAGCCAGTTCCAGGTACAGAAAGAGAGAAGCAAGAAAGCACAAGAGCTCTTTCAGACCCATGTTATGCTATTTGGGCTGTTGAATGATTCCCATTCATCCATTTCCTCTTCCACTGAAAAGTAATCAGTTACTCGCTGAAAGATTATATTATATGCACCTAATGTCATACAGGTCTGAAGCAGGTTCATGCCTGATAACATTGTTAGAGAACACCTTTATTTGTTCTCTCCCATGGCAAAATGCTCACTACCTCAAATGGCTTTCACCCATGTTGTTTGGCCCGTTTTTTTTTTTTTTTTTCCTTTTCATTGGCTTTTCTCCTCCTGTTTCACCTCCTGCTTTTCTATGCAGTCTGTAAATCAGGGAAAAAGCAGCTGGCAGGGCTAATAGAGGATGCTCTCCTGCGGGGTAACAAAGAGGTTTTGTTGGATTTGTAAGGGCATTATACAGCTAAATAAAGCTGACATGCTGAGGTTGAATTATTGCCCATGCTGAGCCTGGTACTGCTCCGTGAAGCGAGGCTGAGAGTCGGCTGGATGGAAATCAGAGCCGGAGAACCTAAGAGAGAATGGGCTGCCATTCTAGAATGTTCTATAATGATGACAGTTCTTCTATTCATCAGTTCTTGTGCTGCTCTTGAATGGAGTGGCACTTGGATGTATATCATGGTACGGAGTAGGAATGCACAATATATTGGTACCATATCGGTTATCCGACAATATTTGTGTTATTTTTTACGTTTTTATTAGTTGTATGTGCCAATAAGCAATACTCAGTGAGCTCAAAATATCACTAATCCATGTCCCATGCTTTGAGGTTAAACTAATACAAACCCAAAATGTGGACTGATTGGTTCAGCTGAAAACTATCTGTGTGGCCATTTACGGGTGGTTCTCATATTTTGGCTTTCACTCCAAATGTCAAAGGCCGAGGAATCAAGATTTGTCTGTTGTATTGGCTTGCATACGACTGAGACTCTGCTGATTCCAACACCCTGCTGAGCCGTAAGACGAATCTTTATTAGAGCAGACAGCCATTGTCTGCAGTCATCTAGATAATTGCAGCGCTGGGTCCTCTTCTCTAATCAATCCAGACAGCTGCCGCCGTGCCTGCCGCGTTTGCCAACCGTGCAGCTCAAGCTAATTAATGAAATGATGAGCCGTTTGGGCACAACGTGGTACCACACAAACAATCTGGGACGCTTGGAAATGCCCTGCCCACATCAGAGGCACAGATAGATTAGTGAAGAGCTTGTGTTTTTAAAACCTTAAAACCAAAAGTTTCAGAAGTGCTGAATACTGTTAAAAGAATATAACTTTTTCAACCAGAATTTATAGCTCTGGTGCTATTTTCTCACCTTCATGTTGTCCAAAACCAATATGACAGATTTTTTTCCACAGAACACAGAGGAGGAAATATGAAAACATGCTTTTTTCAGATATAATGAACAAGGACTGGCACTTCAAAAGGGATGCAAAGTTAGTTTGTTGTTATTCATTGATAATCTTCCCCTGCAGTGACCTAATTCAGTCTGAATAATAAATGAATCATTTAGACTGATTTAGTGAATCAGTTCATTGAAAAGATTTGACTCAAAATTATTTGGTCACAAATCAGACATCACTAGTTCTCTCATGAACAGAGAACTAGGGTGGTTGACAAGATTTTCAATGACTACCCATTGAAATATTATTTTGTTCTTTACACAAATAATACTTTTTAAAGCGTAAAGTCAACATTCTTTTCAGTTGCACCGAAGAGAGCTGCCAACACAGTCATCAGAGTTTCTCATTTTATATTCATACAGGTATAGAACAACATGAGGTAAAGTGATGTGAAAATTTTTGTTTTTGGATCAAATATTTATTTTTCATAGATGTGAAAGTCAGGGCAAAAAAGTTATGACATGTTTGTTACTCAAGTCATTGCGTCTAATTTTTAGCTAATACCCTTGTACACATTTTTCCCCCCAGTCTTCATTCTGTCCATCAGTAATCACGCATTGCATGAAACAGGATGGCATATGCCGTCTGAGCCATATGGGCACAGTGTGGGTCTGTTCCCAGCATGGGGAAGCAGTGGTTCATGGAGGGCACGGAAAGCTTCCAGATCGCTGAAACGAACAGTAGGTGCTCACAGATTTTCTGTGTTTGTTTCACCAGCCAACATGTTGCAGCTTAACACCCGGAGTGCTCTGGTGCCACCTTGCCCTGTCCCGAACAGAGATGGAAATAGAGGACCAATGTATTCGCACCAGCTGTCATTGGCCCTTAAATTGTCTTGAAACGCACAGGCTGTTTTTGCATGTCAGTGTTAGTAGGGATGGTTATAGAGGAACTTAAACTAAACTTCTCCTAGAGAAATACTGTGTGTTTATGCGTCTGTAGGGCAGCTTAATAGTACTGTAAAATGGTAACAACACAGTGAGGAATATTAATACACTGTGTTATACACAATATTACACAGTGAGGAAAAGCAAAACATATGCCGTCAGGGGTACAGCAATGTAGAGAGTGTGACCTACATTTATTTTTTTGTATATAGATTTATTAATTTATCAATAATAATTTATTTAACCCTTAAATGCATGGATGTTTTTCCAATCATTATTACATATACAGGTCTTTAGCGACCCGGACTGCTGCAATGGCATAAATGTCTCCTGATATTTTAATAACACTTATATATCATTACCTACAGTAATTGCTCTGCAGTAAAGCAATTTGAGCCAGTTCAGTTTTTGCTGATGATTTTCTTTTGTTTTATGCCTGTGGTAATTATGAGTGTAACATCACGTCATCGTTGTCTAACTGATGCCGCTAATCTGTGAGAAGACGACAGCACCTGTTCGGGAGATAAATTCTTCTGTCTTATTCTGTTTGTTGACTTAATCAGCTGGAGGCGGCTTTTAGTTTGCTACTTAAGGTTATATTTTTGTTGTTGTGCATGAGTATTAATGTTTATTTTTTGGCACACAGTGGTGATGGAGAGATATACCACAGGGTTTGCGAGGGAAATGAACTCACAATGTGTAGCGTTAGGCTTGAGTTCTCTCGGCAGAAGGCAGCGTGGTGTGAGTATTTGCAATAAGCATCAATGGCCTCTGGTCATTTGAGAGAATTTGCATCCCCTGCTGCCTTATCTTAAGACCCCGTTTGCATATGAGCTGTTTTTATTACATATAAAACAGAGACAAACTAAGACGTAAATCCATAATCTCCCATTTGCATGTGCAAAAGGAGACGGTTGAGAATATTGTTATAAGGTGGGTGGGGGGCTTAATAGTCTGGAAACAGACACGGCTGCATTGAAATTTTTAGTGTGCAACATTAGGATTAGTGTGTCTCAAGTGTTATGTCGAAAATAGTTTGTTGATGACTCGATGCTTTGTATTTGAGAAGTATGCATGCATGAATGCTTAATATGCTTACCGTATTTTCCGGGACTATAAGTCACAATTTTTTTCATAGTTTGGCTGGTCCTGCGACTTATAGTCAGGTGCGACTTATTTATCAAAATTAATTTGACATGAACCAAGAGAAATGAACCAAGAGAAAACATGACCGTCTACAGCCACCAGAGGGCACTCTATGCTGCTCAGTGCTCCTGTAGCCTACCCTGAAAACATAGAGCGCCCTCTCGCGGCTGTAGACGGTAATGTTTTCTCTTGGTTCTTGGTTCTAAATAAATGTGAGTTATAGTCCAGTACGGCTTATGTTTTTTTCCTCGTCATCACGTATTTTTTTACTGATGCGACTTATACTTAGGTGCGACTTATAGTCCAAAAAATACAGTATATTAACCACAATGTCTTGCACTGCAGAAGATAGCATCTAACTATCTGTCTGTACATTCATCCTTCAATCTGAATGTATTGATGGATGGATGCATCATCATTCATTTCGATCTATCTGTAAGTCTATCAACCCATCCATCCATTCTATTGTTCTATCTGTCGTTCTGTCTATCAGTCTGTCCATCAGTCTGTCCATCTCTCTTAAGACTTTAAAAAAGTTTCAAACTTTCAAACAAGGGTTTTTTGTTTGTTTTTTTTTTTTTTGTTTTTGTTTTTCTAAACAAGGCCAAGATAGAGTTTGTCTTGACAAGCTTTGCTTTTCTGGTTAAATATTAGTGAATCATCTGTGAAAAATCAGTATGGAAAATTCCTTCAAAACAGTACATTGTGGCTTTTTTTTATTGTTTTTTCAAATTAGAATTGAGTCCTGTTTGTTGTTGTTCAAACATAATTAAAATTCTGAAATGTTATTGAAATTTAAAAGGTGTTGTCAATCTAAATCTAAATGATCCCCTGCAAGAGACATTTTTATGATTTTGTGGCTTCATGTCTCTGCAATTTCATACCACCATACTACTCGCTACAAGATATGAACTGTCCCATTACTTACATTTTAAAAGAAGTTTTTTCTCATTTTGTGTGCCTGTGTACTATTTGCTGATGATTTAGTTGTCTTAAATTCAATTACTTGCTGTAAGTTGTACAAGTGTCAGTCATAAGCAGATTAGAAAACCTTTCAGATCCCTGAAAATAATTTTCTCTGGAAGCTACAGCCATCTGTCTACGCTTTCATCACACCAGTGTGTGTGTAATGGCAATAGTACGGCAGCTCTCCAGATGTTCCAAGACGGCTGTCTGAGCCTGAAATGAGGTCAGAGGTCAAGGATATCTTAGTGGGACAGCTGTGGGGCGATGCTGGGGACACCCTGACTCTGCTGGAACCATCCGTCATGAGTATGCACACCCCTACCAACACTGGTGGTGGTTTCTACCACAGTAGGCACATGTTAAGTGAAGAGTCCCTTGAGGGATTGTACCATGAGAGAAGCAGCAGGGGGAGAGGATCGATCAATAGTACGCTGAAGTGTCATCTGGTGAACAGGGATGCCAACACATCCCAAGGGAGTGTTACTCCCTTTTCAGAAAGTGACTTTTGACCTCTACAAATCTGTGGGTGTTCCTGAGTGCGCTCTAGTCTGTGTGTCTAATAGATCTGCTGTGATTTCAGTCAGTCTTAAGAGTCTCTTGTGTTGCCTGTTTTATGTTACAGGTCGAAAATTGCTTTTCTGTTCAAAGCTTAAGAGCACTGTAAGGCATAAATGGCATGGCAAGAATTGTATTCCTTGTTAAATTACTGAAAGTGTTACCAATTCTACTTAGCATTACTATTCTCATTGAACAAACCCCATAACCCTATTTCTTTTTCCTCTTCATTTTCCTCTTCTTCCACCTCTACATTTTATTTAAGAATAATTATAAAAATAATATGATTTATTAATAGAAAATATGCTTTTATGTATGTATTTCTGAGACATTTTTGTTGTGACACTGGTTAGAAATAGTTGTGGTCTTAATTTTCTTAATCAGAATGATGATTTTTGCCCGTTGGGAGAATAAAAATGGGTGAAAATAGTCCATAGAATGAGTGATTTTGACAGTGAGCTCTTGTAAATTAGGCTAGTAAGCAAATACTTCATAACCACTAAGTGTTAAACTAGTAATAGCAGTATACTAAAACTACTTTGAACACCTAGCAAGCAGCAAACCAAGACCCTTGCATCAGTGTGGTAATGTTTGCATTAGGTCTTTGCGATTAATCAAAATCGTCATAATCACGATTTGAGCATTTGCGATTTCTAAATCGCTTAATAGCACGATTTTCCACGGTCCCGACCTCCCGCGGCATGCTATCCGAACCAATCAGAATGCAGCACGCTTAAATGAAACGCAAGAACAGAACAGACAAAGGCTTATATGTAACACCAGGTTCACACACTCAGTCTTTGGTGCATATTTTTTTCACACCCATGTAGTAATTGCACAATAAATGCATATAAATCATGTCTTCTGTTTGACAGTGAACATATGGATTTTGGCTAGATTTTAAACAAGGAAAAGTGCACTTTTAGATAAACAAGGCAATAATGGCACTCATGGAGGTAGGAACACATAGTTATGTTTGAGTTTAATCGTGAATGTCTATGAAAGATAGAATTACTGTACTGTGATAAAATAGAATCACAATGCTGTAAAAGTATTTTCAGAAACAACGTTTGGATTTGAAATCAAAATAATGGATAATTGTTGGGTTTGTGTTAAACAGCCACGGATCAGGAGCGTACTGCAAACGCGTCCTGTGAGAAAGCGAAATGAGTCCATGTGGCTTCTGCACCACATACACATACTATATACGAACTGCAGACGGAGTATGTGTGAACCTGGTGCAACTAATCTATTTCAAAACCTGAAGCACTGCTACAATGAGCTCTATGACCAATGCATGTATATATATACGAGAAATGTGTATGTGTATATATATATATATATATATATATATATATATATATATATATATATATATATATTGTCACACCTTTACATAGTGATTATTTTGACTTAGGCCTATGTCTGTTCTAGAGACATGTTACAACTTTTTGATAAAGCTAATTTGTTTTCTTTTTGAAATATGTTTCAAATTCACACTGAATGCATTTATGTCTATAAAGAATATCTGTGTGTGTCAGAATTGTGATTAAAATCGAAATCATAAAATTGATTTTTTTTGTCCTTATCACACAGTCCTAGTTTGCATGGGTAAGCAGTAAAAACCTACTCCATTTACAATGAGGTTTGTGTGTTGTGTGGTTTTGTTGTTAGCAGGCACAGTAAATCTATCGTCGACCTTGGTGTTGGATAATGAGGTCTTGTTTGTCTCAGATAAATATTTCTGCCTTGAGGAATGTCAGTTGTCAAAACTGAAAGTTAAAGGAGTTACAAGTTTATTTGGCACTATCTTCTCATTAAAAGATTCCTAAGGCAGACTTTCAGGGCCAACAGTATGGAATGTTTTGAGAAAATTGAAAGCCGTACATCTTTAATGTGGCGACTTGCCCTATCCATATACTGATGTCTCTACAGTGAGGTTGACACATTAACAATTTACCGCAACCACAAATTGACTAGATTTTTACAGGTGACAACCTTCTAAGATTGTATAAGACACGTACAGCTACTGGCAGCAGTGTTACAAAACACCGGCTGCCCGGGGCGCTCATTTCGACTGACATTGATTCTGCAAAATGATTACGGTCATATTCCTGGTTGGGAAGAAATTCCTTCGTTATGTACAGCAGGAATCCAAACGAACTGAGACATTCACAGAGCTCTTTTTTAATGAGAAAGAAGCCAAGCTTGTATGTCTTGTCCTGCCTACTGGCTGCCATTATGGTCCATTAGAATCATCATTAAAAGAGAGCTCAGGGCCCATTGTGCCTAAAGTGCCACAGACTGCTAGCTGAGGAGACTGACTACCACTGTCCGTTTGCACCACACAAACGTGCCTCTGAGGCTGGTTTCCACAGCAACATTACCGAAGGGAAACGTATTTCTTCTCTGTGCTTTTGTAGGAAAAGTTAGCAAAACAGG